>NC_135357.1:15925000-15928255 GCF_051622035.1 Arctopsyche grandis
AGAATTAATTTGAAAATGCAAAAATATAAGGTTTCATTTGGAAGAGAGAGATTTTTTGTAATTTGTGTCTGAAAATTGGACGCCTTACAGTTCACTGAAACATTATTTTTATTTGTCTGCTTAGAACTGAAAATATTTATATGTTCTTGAGAATACATCATAGATCACTCAGATACATTTACATATATGTATGTACTTATATTTAAATTTAGATTATTTAATAGGGCGTACGAATGTTTAAGCACTTAGCTTTAATTTATTGCGAAGAATTGAAATATGCATACATACATATGTTGTATTTAACAGAAAATTAAAATTTCACTTGAAAATAACGTTTCTCCATAGTTGATCGATAAGTTTTATTTATATTATCCACTTTAAAAATAATCCAATTTGCGATGTTCAAAACAACTTATTTAGAGATATTAGAACGAGGTAAATAAACCATGTAAACATTTCGAACGCGAATCGAGATTTAGTTGGGTAAATATTTCAAGACATCGATTTCGATACGAAGTAGAGGTTTCGATACGAACGTTTAGATCGAAGTTTTAGTTTATTTTATGAACTTATTCGAAAGAAAAACATTTGGCTTATTTTAGAAAAATTAATTTATCCCTTTAGATATAACTGTTCGAAAGTCGACGCACTCATCGAAAAATTTATATATGTACATATGTTGATATCGATATCGAGTACTATATATTTTTAAATAAATAGTATATTTTGTAATGCTCATTTTGGAAAAACTCATTCTTATTAGCGTGGTTTAAATATAGGTACATAATGTATTCGAATGATGACTTAATTTTAAAGTACATATTGTTGAAATAAAATAATATGGAAATGTGTTGAATAATAAAAACTGAAAAAAATCAGGAAATATTTTCAGCGAAACGTTTTATTCATTCGTATATACTTATACTTTTTTTCTCATGACCTCATATTTACTAGTATATGTAAAAATAATAATAAGTTATATCACATCGCGATTGCATTTCATATTACGTTTGCTTGGCGTTGTTTCCTTCTCGAAAGAGTATTCACCGAAAGCTCTATAAAACGGGTACATAAATAAAAAAGCAAAGGCAATAAAAGCACGAGAGGTGCTTTTAGGAAGGTTCGCTGAAATATAGAAGTTTACTGATGACGTGGGATTAAATTTATATGTATAAACATGTATGTATGTTTTTCTTTTATCTCGTATTCGTTCAATTCCCACTATCATTGCAGTTGTTGTTTTACAATGGAAGTTTATCTATTTAAATGCAATCAAACTAAATTCCGAAATAAATGCTTTATTTCAAATTATAATCGAACAATTATTAAATAGATTAATTAGGCCAAAATTAATTAATTCTATCTTGAATATCAATTTATTGTTTGTTAAAATTTTGATTAAGTACTGGGTTATAAATTTTAATTTAAAATGCTTTTTTTTAATGAAAAAAGATATTTAAAAGGTATTTGACTTGTTTGATTGAAACTCGCTATACAGATTTGTGTAAACCGGTAGGGGGAAAGTTGTAACAGTTTTTCTGAAAATGTCTAAATATTGTCAAATGTTAAAGTTTTATCAGCAGCAATAAAATCTAAAAGGGAATTTTCTATAGATCTCCATCCAAATTCGATATGAAATGTTTTCATTTTGAAACTGAAATCCGAGAACTTGGTTGCCATAATGTTCTTTCTGTTTCAGTTCTCCGTCAGGAAAATGGATATTTAACACCGGTGTATATTTATATATATATATATATATATATATATATATATATATATATATATATATATATATATATATATATTTATATATATATATATATATATATATATATATATATATATATATATATAATATATATATATATATATATATATATATATATATATATATATATATCTATCTATATATCTCAAGTACCGCCTTTTTCTCAACACATCTTGGATAAATGCGAGAAAAATAATATTCAAACCTCCAACAAGGTAAGAGTGACGATGGATGATAGCTTAGCTAATAGAAACCTGTATTTAGCCACGTACAATGTAAGAACGTTATCGAGTGAAGGAAGTGTGCTTGCATTAGAGAATGAATTAGAAAGTATCAAATGGGATTTAGTAGGACTTAGCGAAGTAAGACGAAAACAGGAAAACCAAATAATCCTAAAAAGTGGTAACTGTCTCTACTGGAGAGGGCTACCAAATGGTAGAATAGGAGGAGTAGGGTTTCTTATCAATAAGAGAATAGAAAGAAATATTATAGAAATAAGCGACATATCGGAACGTATATGCTATGTAGTATTAAGAATCTCGAGCAGGTACACTTGTCAAATCTTCCAAGTGTACGCCCCCACATCTAGCCACCCAGACGAGGAAATAGAAGACTTCTACGAAAAACTACAGGGCGCATACGATAATAGCCGCCACCACTTGGAGACAGAAACGAAATAGATTTCATCCTAACAAATACCCTGCAATCCGTTAAAGACGTTAGTGTTTTAAGTAAAGTAGATATAGGTAGCGATCACAGATAAGTCCAGGCCAAGATGGCCATTAATATAAATTGCGAACGTAGGAAATTAATAAAAGGATGCAGTAACTCTCCAGATTTCGCTCAACTAAGGTCTAGGAAAAAGGAATTCGAACTCGAACTTGGAAATCGATACGGGAAATTAAACCCAGAAGCAGACATCGAGGAATTGAACACTGTAATTAGTTCGGTTCTAACCTCAACAGGTAAGAAATTAGGTGGATTCAGGAAACAGATTAAATTAAGCAAAATTTCAGCGGAAACAAAAAACCTAATTAATCATAAAAGGAATTTAGATAGGGATAATAATAAGCAAGAATACAATCTAGTAAAAAAGGAAATTAAAAAGAGAAAAGTCAGGGATGTCAGGGATTTTAACAGCAAGCTAATAGAAAATACCATTAAGAATAACCGTAGCCTGAAAAAGTGCAAACAGGATCTTTTCTTAGGCAAAAACCAAATGATCGCAATCAGATCAGAGAGCGGAGTAATAATTAGGAATAGAGAAGAAATCATAGACAGAGTTTACACGTTCTATGCAAAACTATACGAGAACGACAACGGCCAATTCCCCGCTCTGGAATCGACACACGGCCAAAGGGTTCCTGCAGTATTGCCTAGCGAAGTAGAGGCCGCGCTAAAAACTGCAAAGAACGGTAAAACCCCAGGGGAAGATAATATTCCCATTGACTTACTAAAATGTGGCGGCCCCCCCCTAATTAATATCT
>NC_135357.1:17428755-17513755 GCF_051622035.1 Arctopsyche grandis
ATGGAATTATTTATTATCTATCGATTCTCAAGAATTCTTTTTTCTTGTAGGTATGTAAAAATTATTTGAGTGTGTTAATATGTTTTGATTTCGCCTATTATTGCAAAATCTAGCATTCTTTTCAATTCTCCAATGTGCACAGCTTTGGGGCTATTTAACCATATGTACATACATGTAGCTGATCATACAAATCTTGACATATTTAATGACTTTTGTTCAATTTATTAGCTCTTTACAGAAAATGCCTTTCAATGAATATTATTAGTATCCTCTTCTTTTATCTTTTATTTTTTTACATTAACGTATCTTTATACCATTATGTTTTTGTCATATTTATATGACTAAATGACATATGTATTTACTTATATTTATTGATGCTATTTTCATTGGTTATTATTGTTATGTAATTTAATTTTTCTAAATATTTAAATGGGTTTTACCTATAAATAATAAAATAAATATCAAAGCGGAATAAATACATTCGTAATTCGAAAGTAGTACAATTATCATATTATTAACGTTGTAATACGTCTTAAAAATCAAAATCCATAAATACAGACTTATATAAAATGTGAATTTTATTCTTTAAAATTTAGAATTACATACATATTTTACATTGCACGTGTTTTGGTTTCTCTCAAATATATTATTCATAAATTAATATTTAAATATAAAATTAAGAAAAAATTGTCAAATAAATAACGCTAATAAAGCCACAAATCATATCAAAACGATAACGAATGAGATTCCACTTTATGACATACATACATATGTACATATGTACTACCACTTCTTCTTATGTGGTATTTTTATCATAAATGTGTCACATTTGTTGTTGCAGCCTCGTAGTTTTTCGCGAGTGCATAATGCGTACCACTCGCCGGAAACGGACGAGAATCGCTTCCCGTCGTTTAAAAAGAAAAACGACCCGTATTTCCGGTTTGTCGCGGTTTGTGAACCTGCTCCCCCTATCTCCCGTTCATATTCGATATTTATCGATATTATACTTCCCCCTGCCAGGCAACAGTTGGCCTTTAATCCATTTCCTTATAAATAAGACCGATCGTGCATTATACAGGATGGGGGTGGAGAATTAGAAGGTTTGCATCCCCTCACCTTCCCCCACAACCGGGGGGTTAGATAATGAATAAGAAGTATGACCCTCGCGGGGTGCGTTCGTTATGTGCGAATTTTACGGGCAATAAACGTGTGTTCCGGTTTTATTTATTGTCCGGATCACACGCGGCCGAAGCCGAGCAATTCGTTACGAGTGACCCCAAGTCGATCCTATTGTTTCCCCAGTTCGAACCGATTCATCTGCGACATCCAATCACCATTCTGAGGAATCGAATTTCGGTCTTAGACCCCTTCCCCCATGTGTGCCCTCCTTTGGATCACCTTTACACGCACACAAATCCTAAAGAGGGCTTCTGGGATTTTTCTCCTTTTTTTTGTCGGGTTCGGTGAACGCAATGTGAGTCTCGCAAGCTTTCGTCAAGTTCCCTATTTATTTAACAAATGACGTAGAAATCTTACAAATTTCCCCACCTATAAATTAAGCTCTCCCACGTCTCCTTGACCGCAGGTCATTTCGATGGGGTTGTGCAGGTTAACAAAAGTCGAGAAAAATCGCACGTCATTTGAAAGCCCTATTTTCGGCGACAAGATCTTATGGCGTTCTAACCCGTGAATTTCAAGATAAACATAAGTTATGTATCAAATAAATTCCCGTTAGGTCGGTGGGCATGCTTTCTATTACAATACTACGAAATTCCTTCTAAAAGTTGCTTTGATGTATTAAAATATTTTTATATATCAACAATCGTCCATTTATAGAAATAGTAACATGTATCATGTATGTACATAGTAGATAAAGATATTATATACCTATTACTAGTGTTGATATTTCAACGGGAGATTTCGGAAAAATAATTGATACATGCATTAAAATAATGTCTTATGTATAGTAATAATAAAATTATGTATAATAATATTAATTATTGTCGTAATTGTAATCGTAACTGAAGTCGGAACCGAAGTCGGAACTGAATTCATAAGCGAAGTGGCAATTGGAATCGGAACCGGAATCGTAAATAGGAATCGGAATCGAAACGAGAACTGAAATAAGAATTGGAATCGGAACTGGAGCTGAAATAAATAGGAAACGGGAATCGAAACTAAAATAGAAATCGGGAATGAAAGTTGAAATAGGAATCGGCAATTCGATATGAAATCGGAATCTGGAATCATAAATGAAATAGGAATCAAGAATCGGAACTGAAATAGGAATCGGAAATCAGAACTTAAAATAAGAATCATTAACAATATTATTTTAAAATATTATATTCGTTATAATTGAAGTCGAATAATATATGTACTATACATATATGTATGTATGTATATAATTCAATTTCCACATAGCACATTAGCTATTCCTTACGTCCTGAACAAATCCAATGCATTTTGAAATATGCCGAAGAAAGCCACGCCACTCTATATTAGTATTTAGTGAGTGAGATTTACTATTTCTTACCCTCGAAAAGAAATTTTATGCTCCGTTAATATAGCCGGGTATACATACATATATGTATATCGCAAAAGTGTGCACGGGTGTGGAATTATTATTGAGGTTTCCCTATGAAGGCTATCATGTGTATTTGATATTCATACTGACTCCTTTTTATTGAAAACGGAACCGGGAAATTTATCGCCAACGAAAAACGTTTAGGAGAGAGAGAAGCCTACGCGAGAAAGCGAGATCGAAGGGAGGGAGAGGAGGGAGTGGAGACGGGGAGGCGGAAAGAGTCGTCTTTTTGGGATAAGTCCGGCCGATTGCCCAATTGAATAAGCATGAGATGTTGAATTTTCCCATTTTCCGCTTTGTGGCTTATATTGCCTTATAAATAAAACGAATAATAACGCGCTGGCCGGCATACTTGGAGCTCATCATTTCACTTACAAAAGCCGATATCAACTCTAATCCACTGGGGCCATTATCATATATCTCAATATTTATACTAAGCACGCCGAGAAAATCGGTCATAATTGAACGCAAACATATCCCTATAAATGACATTCATATCAAATTTTCTTTTGAACCATTTCCGCTAGTATAATATTCATTCAACATTTATAATTAATTATATTATACCTTCAATAGGCTTTTCTCATCACACATTTCCCTTCGACATGCCTATTATAAACGTGAAAAGGATATCTATAATATCTTCGCGTGCAAGATATACTAAAGCTTTTGTGCTCTGCTGATAAGTGTTCGCTTAAGCGGTTTAAGTTCTTTTATACCAATCATTGACGAGCTGTCTTAATAGCTTAATGCCTTGCTCGAGCTGCTGCTCTCACTTTATATAGGGGAGGGCGATGGCACAATATAAATATAAGACGAGTGGCAAAAAGATAACAATAGCCACTTATCCACCATACTCTCGTGTATCCAGCCACAGGAGTATTAGGGGTGTTTAGTCGGGAATAAACGGGTCAAGTGCGCTTCAGATATTATAGAAAATACATCCAAAGAGAAAGAGAGGACGAGTGAACGCGATAGAACATCATTCTAAATTATGCACATAATATTTAAATTAGATCATATTTCATGATTTACATAAAAAAAAAAAATATATATATATATATATATATATATATATATATATATATATATATATGTATATATATATATATATATATATATATATATAATATTTATATTTCTTCATATAAAGGCATCTAAGGATTTTTTTTTAATTTTTCTATCAAGAGAGAGAATTTAATTTCAGTGCGACTCCAAATTACAGACCCAAACTCCAATATGCTTCGCACAAGCGAACAATAAAGTAACACCATTATACGTACATATACATATGTACCTTGTAAATTATTAAGTCGAAATCTGGTATTTTTTTTTCAGAACAAAAAAGTATGATAAAAACATTTCTGACTTAAAACTTTGCTATATAATTGGTTATAAGTATTTGAAAGAAATAAAAAAAATATTAACAATAGAAAAAAATGTGACGATTGATTTCAATACTCACTTTTAACACAGCTAGAATAGATTTTGAGTTAATAATTCACAAGCCAAAATAATTTTAAAATTGCGTAATTTTATAAACGCTCACAGTTTATAAACGAGGGCAAATCAACATAAAATCATTTTGATGTTCTATTTCAATGGATCAAACTTAGTAAAAATTGATCATTCTCTGATCCGGTTTTTTTTTGTTGCTCAATGTAATTTTCCAATTTTCATTTTCTTACTTCGATTTTTTTTCTCCAATTTCATCTAATCTTAGCTGAAAAATGAATATTATTTTTTTAACATTAATATTATTTTTTAACATTATATAGATGAAAAATACAAATCAAAGCTTTTGCTGTCAATTACATAGCCCCGAGCATCAAATTGGGTAGTCAATCAAAAACATTGCAACATGGCCATTATTGCAAAATTTAATTAATAAGACAACATCACAATATTTTTTTTCTAAATTAAGTTTTAATACGAATGTATTAATAAAATTGGAATCACATACACTTTAAAACTTTGAAGACAGGTGCATATTAATCTATTTTCCTCCAAACTATCTTTTACAAAATAACCGTATAAAAAAGTAAATCGATACAGTATTACATAGTAGCGGTCACTGAAAAGCTTTAATTCGCATCGTACTAAACGGAACGTTTATCCGACCACCCTTTCCGAACACGTGGGTCACGAATGCACATACATATATACACCCCCATCCCCATCGCTCCAGGGTTAGGTGTGAATTCCAAAAGGGTCGCACACACTTTCTCCTTTCTATAGGATACCAGGAGGGGGTATGAAGGAGCTGCAATAAATTAAAGCGGTGTTTGCATGCACCGCTACAACAGTTTTATGGCCATATTGGGACATATTAAAGCCGGGGGTACACTTTATTGCAGATTTCGACCGGTCACCATAGCCGGACTGCACGTTTGCATAATAACCCGGGTATATGCGGGGCGTGACCGAAATAATAATTCGCTTATTACGAACAAATGCACCCGGAGTCACATTGCGAAGTCATCCGAGATGTCGGGAAGTCAAAAGCCACATTCAATCTCGATCATCAAGTTTACATCGACGAATGTATGTATATATGTAACTCCCATGTTATGTAAAATATGATATGCTCGTAGTTTATGTAAAGAGTCTATAAATAGAATAAAATGGAAATATTGTTAAAAAATTATTGCTCGTAAAGTTGACTTTCGTTTATCAGACACTCGATATAACGACACGTTCGCTGTAATGGCATATTAAAAATTTTCATTCGCTGTGAAAACATAACTTTGACACGCTATCCATCCCACTATGATAACAATAATGTAAAACTTCTTTACTGAATTTATATTTTATACTTACAAATTACATCAAACCGTAGTAAATTTTAGTTAATTGCTTTATCAACATATTCCAAATTATTTATTACGTATACGTATATTATTTTTATAATTTTCATAGTATAGACTTACATATACATATGTATTCACCAAGAATCATTTCTGAATAGAAAATATTTATCAAAGTAGGTACAGACTCAAATACCATTAGTTCAATCTCACCGAAACTTTGTTAAAATTTGACACAAGTTGTTAGTTAATTCAAATCTTTTAAAAGAATAAGCTGAAATAGCGTATCTATCTTAGTAGGTATAAAGAACTTCAAATAAGGTGCCAAACTACGCTGTAGAAGGTAACAAATTACAAAAATAAAAAATACTTATTTATTTATTTATTTTTAGTTTATACCAGGAAGATTTAACAGGTAACCCCAATGTGCCTTCCTGGCCATAAACATTGTATATTTGATACAAGTATACAAAGTAAATACATATCAATTAACATCCACAGAGACATTCATGGTCAAATTTGTAAATTTGAAGCATTTTATACAATTCAGCGAAATTCTAGGTCGCTGAAAATTCGAGATTTGCGAGAAAATAGGTAAGGTTGCCAATTTGTTGGCCGTTTCAATTAAAATCAGATAAATTGGCAAACTCTGATAGGAAAAGATCGACCTGAAGTCACAAATCCGAGGTCTGGCCAGCAGAAATTAGTGGAATTTTAACCCGTGACCACTTTGTTCAAATCATTATATGCCAACCTATTCATTATATACCAGTCTATTCTGCTTACTATACAAGACATCTGCAAAAATGAAAAAATCTGGCCAGGCTCGCTTCTCTTAGTACCTAATATATTCCTATGTATTAAGCCCTTCTTATAATAATTTGGAAACCCTTAAGATTAGGGCATAACTTTTCCAATCAAGAGTTAAACTTTCAATCTTAAATTTTGTAAAGAGCGCAATGAAATTGAAACAACAATTTGGTGCGTTCAAATGATACTTAGTGAC
Source organism: Arctopsyche grandis (assembly GCF_051622035.1). Classification (NCBI taxonomy): domain Eukaryota; kingdom Metazoa; phylum Arthropoda; class Insecta; order Trichoptera; family Hydropsychidae; genus Arctopsyche; species Arctopsyche grandis. The sequence goes on from NC_135357.1 coordinate 17,435,153, forward strand.
ATCTATAATTTCCTACAGACACCACAAAAAAATACACTTTTTTTTCAATTACGACAAAATTGTAAATATTTCGATCCACTAACTAAAGCTATAATATTTTGTAATATACACGTTTTTTAATAATATATACAACTCGCCAAATAAACACTCATACACGTAATAGTGTATATTCATATACATATTCCTCCAATCATTGATTAAACTTAGTAGTTCAGAATTAAATTATCCGAAATTAAAATGGGATGATGTAGTATATGTAGCTATAGTAGTATATTGCCCACGGAGAGTTGTACGATTTAGACTGAAAGATAAAAGCTCGTGAAGTGAGCCCACCAAATCGGCAGTTCGGTAGGCTTGATTAGCGAGAGATAGGCGACTCTCGTGCAACCATCGGGAATGTTTCCCTCGGAGGCAAAAACCTTCAATTCTGGACGAGATTCATCAGTCAGGAATTTCATTTAATTTATTTTTATGCCACTTTGAGTTGGCCCCGAACGAGTCGCCCACGGGCTGCTGGGCTCCTAACCCCCCAAATTGCACGATCCCTCCCCACCGCGCCCCTCCCATCAAAGCACGGGGGAAAAGGTTTATATCAGCCTTTTCCATTTTGGCATTTTTCGCGGTTTTCATAATGGATTTCACTCACACCCTCGAATAGCGTCGTGCACCCTTAAATTTTGTACACACTATATACATACATACATACATATGTACATGCGTAAGAGCGAGCACGTGCACGCACGGACGAGTCCACGTACAAACTGGCTCGTCAAATTGAAAATATTTCGAGATCGAATTTAAAACAAATTTAATGGCCATTTACTAATAAATTCAACGGTATATAAAATATATCATGAATTGTATATTATAAAAATACTAAAATATAAAAAATAAATATAAAATAGAAAATATAACGTTTAAAAAATAATATTTTGTGAAAATTATTATATATATATATACATACATATATATATATATATATATATATATATATATATATATATATATATATATATATATATATATATATATATATATATATATATATATATTTTTTTTTTTTTCTTTTTTTCTTTTTTTGTTGCCATCTTATCGATTCCCGATAAATCATCACCAGCGATATCGTTGCTCTTCAGATCATGTACGGGCACTACGGAATCATCACTCCGTCCCCAAAATTGTGAATTGGGCTTCTGAATCTCTCACATTCAGAACACCAATTCGTGAGGCATTTTTCGCTTTAAACACCTCTGCTGGTGAGTTGTGTCCAATAGCTACAACGCTTCTATGTTAGGGTGATGGTGCAGTCTCAACTCGTACCTCCCGGCGCATTCTCGGATGACTTTAATTTTTTTTAATTTCAGATTTTAAGGTCCTTGTGGATCTCTTCATTTGTGACGAAGCGATATGCATCGATGATAATCCTCAAAAACTGGTTTTGACATCCATAGGGGTGACAGTTTTGATTAGTTGCTGTGGTTGATACATTGGTGTATAATCATCAGATTGAATATTGTGTGGTTGGAATACTGTCTCTAAGTGTTTTGCAAACAGCTCAGCTTTTTCTTTGTTGCTTCTTATCCACTCTCCTTGGGCATTTTTCAGAGGTGTTATTTGTAGAATTGGTCGTTTGAATTTCCTAGTTGCTTTCCATAGTGAGTGATTTTTATCAGCTGCAGGGCCCAAACCTTCCAAATATTTTTCAAAACAATTTTGTTTCTGCTCTTTAATAAGTCGGTTAACTTTGTTACTTATGTGATTAAATTCTCTTTTATCTGCAATGTATATACAATATATGTATATATATATATATATATATATATATATATATATATATATATATATATATATATATATATATATATATATTTATATATATTTATGTATACATATATATATATATATATATATATATATATATATATATATATATATATATATATATATATATATATATATATATATATATATATATATATGTACATTTGTATTTACATATACATATACATATGTAGATACCTTTACATAAATTCATTTCAATCGATTCAGAGCGAATTTGGAACCCTATGAGTGAAATTTCCACTTCTAGTTAGTCAAAAAATTTGGAAAAAATGATAACAAAACGATTAAAATTTCCCTTACAAGAGGTAGGATTAGGTTTATTAGGATTATTATAAGTCAAAAATCTTCAAAAGACAAAATTTCTTTTGAAAACAATACTTACCTCGCATATGGAAAGTTAAAATTAATGAATAGAATTTATAGAATATATTGTTAAAATTGAATGTACATATAATAAATTTGGAATAGACTGAATTTAGAAAAAAAATATATATTGACTGTTGAAACACACCTAAAAATTGCAATAAAACGGCGCTATTCTCATTTCACCATTACTCCAAATAAATCAGCGTACAACATATTGAATAACAACTACAAACGTAGTTTTTACTAAACCATACCTACATGTATTGTATCTGCATATAATATCTATGACGAGTTCAAAAAATAAATACAATCTATTGAATCCAAACACAAGTACATTCTATAGAATTCAACCCGATATAAATCTATCATTTCCCATTTCTTCTCCCTCCCCATCCCCGGGGGCAACTATTTGCCTGCAATACTATCCTGAAAGGGTGATGGGTAGTGTATATACGTATTTTACATATATACATACCATTTACATATACATATATATGTACATATATACTTGAAGGGTATGGAATCGAATGCGTTAGCCGTCAATATGGTGTCAATGGTGCCGTAATGCCTCGCGATAGGGCCGACCTAAACGTGAACCCTGTCGTTCCCAAGGGAACACTGCGCCGCAGCATCCGGCACGACGAAAAGTCACAAACTGAACCGGCTTCATCACTGCAGACTAGGCATTTTTCACGCATTTTCCCGACCAAACCGTCTTGCCGGCTTTTCCGGGTGAAAAACGAGAGTGCCAGCCGTCGATAAGGCGCGAAGCTCAACCACTTCCACTATCGCTGTATCGCTTTTATTACTTTCTCCGCATGCAAAGCACACGAGACAAAGTATTACAATTGCTTTCAAAATGTTATATTCTCTATCTAATTTCAATGCTATTTAAATAATTCAGAACTTGATAAACACCTCAAAAATGACTAGTTGAGTCTGAATACATTTAGCTAGTATGCTAGTTCAACGTATATCTAGTAATTATGTACATTCTAAAATAACCAGAAGAATAGACTAGTCGTTGGCAAGTATAAATGCTTTGTTGGCAAGTATAAACAAAGTGGTCACGAGTTCAAATCCCACTAGTTTCTGCTGGCCAGACCTTGGATTTGTGACTCCAGGCTTCCTATAAGAGTTTCCTATTAGAATTGTGTTCAATTGAGATATTTATATTGTAGTTATATAAAATAACAAAATAGCAGAAAGAATTTTCTTTAATTAGCACTAGGTATCTAGCCCTTTATATAACATTTGTTGTTCAAAAGTTTCACCCGTATTAAAAAGTGTATTTTTTAAAAACTTTTACTTTCTTCTTAAAAATTTGACTTGTGATTTTCGTTTGACATATTTATAATCCGGCACTTTTTATAAAAAGATTCGATATTTATCTTACCGAAATACAAACACGTGTCGCTGTATAATTTTTTTCCAAAAATAATAAAAATACTATCGAATTGAAACGACCCAAATAAAGTTCAAAGCGACATAATTTAAAAACTCACATTTAAGATATAATCGGCCACGTGTGGATAGAAATATCTCAGCTGGAACGAAATCAGAGTGCACAAACAATAATTCACTACTTGATATTGACACAACACAACACAGCACTGCACCAGTTCTGTTCATACTATACAGCACCGCTTGTTTCCGGTACGATCATGCTTGTTTTCGACAAAATATAACGAAAATATAATTTTTTCTTATGAAGAGTTGATTTCTATTTCTAATTAATTTGAAATTTTTTTAATTAGAATTAAATTTTTAATGTAAATATGTATGTATTTTAGTTTCATTCCGTCTATCAATAGGCTATGCTCAAGAAATACTTTATGGAACACGATTTGAGAACCGCTTTGCTTCAATGCGAATATAATATAAGCTTTATATTCGTAATTGTAACGTGAATGACAAATATTTTTATTTAAAGGGATTATTTGAATTATTCTCCGGCTGAATTTCGCGCGTAGGCAGAAACCGTCGTTGAAAAACAAAATATTATTTTTAATCCGAAACCCATTACGTTCATTTCCATAATTTAAAACGCCTTGTATTGAGCTATGCGGAATGTTTATTAAAAAAATATTATTTCTGAAATAAACGTACGAAAGGCGGCGGGCGACTCTTCAGATATTTGGTACGCGCAAAAAAAGGCAATTAGACAGGCGTATTCAGATAAAAAAAACATCCCCTCTCTTTTTGCGACAAATCCTCTTACATTTTAATATTTATATTTAATCTTCGCGTTGCGTTGTCTCTCCCCCACGATTCGCGACTAACACTCCTAAATAAAGAATCTTCTATTTTTGTTGCATTTCACTTTATTGTTTTTTAATATACCAGCCGTACCCGGGATTAGGCAAGTCCACGCGAAAATACAACGAAACGCACTTAAATACATAATACGGCGATGTTGGGGGGAAAAAAAACTCCAGAGCTTTTCAGCTCGGTCCCTTTTATTCAGCCACCTGAGGACAGTTTAAAAAATGAATACCTACACATAATCCCTAATTAAATTATACTCTGTTTATTTTTTGTCATTTCTATACATTCTAGAATAAAATTCAACTCGCTTTTGCTTGTTTGTATGTTCTTCATACGCAAACCGCTTAAAAAATCGGTACCAAGCATTACAGAATTACCTCCTTAAATACTCAAAATTTAATGTCTCGCTCTTTGTACATACATATGTATATTCAACCCGCTTTAGTATTCAATTCACAAGATAATTATATTCATTCTGGTTATTAAAATTATTTTAAATATAAAGAGAAATGAGGATCTGAAGAGCACACACTAGAAGTTAAACGTATGTACATATGTAAGTAAATATAAAAGAGAGCAATTGCTATGTACTTCATCATCGTCATCATTTACAGCCATTCACCATACATTGCTGGATGAAGGCCTTTCCAACACGCTTCCATTCGTCTCTGTTTTACGCAACTCTCATTCATCTACTTCAACTCCATTTTTACTTTATCTATGTTTTCAATTTCGTCCTCTTATCTTCCTTGCGGCCTTCCTTTCACCCTTTTTACATTCTCTCTAGTACCATTCTAGCACTTTTTTTGTACACCTTTCATCTAATCTTCTGGGTACGTGACTCGCCCATTGCCATTTTAATCTCTTCTCTAACCTTTTAATACTTTTCACCCACGTATCCCATTTCCTATCTCTCCTTTTTTGCCCAGCAATACAGCGTACCTCGTTCCATTCTTTACATGGGTATTACTTTTTCACAGAAATTATTCTTTAGGATTAAATATATTTATATTATATAGAAAGGGACGTATGGACAGCAAGCTGTCATAGCTTCGATCTGACTCAAGATTCCGATGTAAATTTTAATGAGTTCGTTAGTGAGTAAACTCATCTAACTATATGTCGGAGACATTAGCTTACTTCAATGTTAGATATCAACTGGTTCAAAATTAGATCACAATTTTTTGACGGGCAGGAATATCACTAACAGAGTGAAGCTAATGAAAATATTGTAAAAAGACAAAGATATAATAAAACACTTGAATCTGATTAACATAAAAAAAATCAGATCATAGCTACCCCATATTATAAAGGCTCCATATATATTATAATATTATGTACATACAAGCAAAATGCGATACTTCATTGGCCACGTAATAAATTTTCATTCAATTTATGTATGCATATTCCTACCAATTTGTCAATAACACCCTCGCCCATAGTGATACGATACAAACAAGCGACGTATAATTAATTTATTCGATAGCCACGAGCCACGCTCGGTGGAAACAATGAGAATTTTGTCGCCTCGGAGCCGCAACCAGGAGCCTGGAGCCAGGAAGAGGGTCTGAGAGATATTGCCGGTTAACTACCGCCGGAGGGCCGATCCGCAAAATTGAGGAATATCGGAAAACGATTACCTTTTTATCGCGCGCATTAACTTGTTCTACGCCACTCGTATTCAATGATCGTCACGGCCCCGCACAAAGGGCTCTCCAAAGCGTGCCGGCTCGGTCGTAACGAGGACACTCGTAAACCACTCGAGGACCTCGGACCCGGAGGCCTCGGGGCACCGCGAAGGTGTTAAGAAGAACAACAACCCTCCGGGTCGTCGTTTCGTCCAAGACCAATGATCCTCGATCTCATTTCGCGAAGGGTTTCCTGCCGTAACACCCGCTGGAGCCACAGTTACGGCCCTTTGTTCGAGGTGTTTACTCTGCATCCCATAATCACAAGCAAGAAAGAGAGTACCTTCGTCGGAATTTCCAATATCATGCCAAAAATCCATAGTAGCTTCCTTTGATAAAGCCTAAATTCTATGCATACATATGTATGTACATACATATTACTGTATAATTTATAATATCACATATTGATAGCATCTCATCAGATGATAAATAGAAGTAGTTTATCATTATTTATATTTAGGACAAATAATAGATATGACAGTAGTAAAGAAGAAGAAATAAAGCGAAGAGTGAAATTAGGATGGAGTGCATTTCGATGAATGAATGCCATTTTTTATCAAAAATGCCACTTTAAAAGATTAGGAAAAAGATTTATCAATATTACACAAGAAAAAGATTAATCAATATATTTTTCCAGTGACTACATATGGGTATCAAATTGGACATGTGCTAAAATGGTACATGAGAGAGTGCAAACGGGTAAAAGGAAGACCGCAGGGAAAATGGGTAGTCGAAATTAGAAAAATGTGTTGCGCAAAACGGAGACAAGTGGTAGCCTGTGTAGGAGAGACCTTCGTCCAGAAACGGATGGTGAATAGTTGTAAATGATGATACATATATATTCATTCTGTTAATTAACAAGGAACATACATATATCAGTTAGCATGAATTGCTTTCGATTGTGTGGTCACGGTTTCTATGCCTGGTTTGGAAATGGCCAGACCTTGAATATGTGACTCCAAGGTCAATCGTTTCCTTTCAGAGTTTTCCAATTTATCTGATTTTATTGGAAACAGTTTTAACAATATGGCGATCCTGCCCTATTTGTCGCAAAATTTGATTTTACAGCATCTCATAATTTGTTGATATTTAAAAATGCTGCAAAAATTCATCCATAGTTGTCTCTGTGATGATGTTATGTTTAATGATCGGTGTTTGGCTTTAAATAATACTTCTGTACAATATTGACAATAGATGTCGTGCTAATAAAAATTTGCTGATAAATATATTTATTTTTTTATACTTGTATAAATAAATAAATAAATAATTGTGACAAATCTAAAATGTAATAAACAAATTTTTAATATCAATAGGGGATAAAATTAATTTCTTATAATTTGTTCTTCACAGTAGCCATAAAGCCAATGTATACATGTAGAGAGGTTATAGGATCAAGTCCCGGCAGGAATTGAGTAATTATTCGATTAATATATGATGCTGGCGATATCTGGTTGGTTTTTAAATCCTATATTGACCGTTTCCTGCTAGTGTTGCTGATTATCTAGCTAAATTATTGTGATGGATCCAATAAATCGGCATCCACCTATTCCCTTCATTTTCTCGCAAATTCCAGGTTCTAGCATCTCGAAATTATTGATTATTATAACTATGCCGCCACGTATGTATCTACTCTGTAAAACAAATTCTCAAAAATTCGATTATTGATTTTACTAGTTTTTCCATAGATGACTCATTTGTATTGTAATGTTTAAAATTGTTAGTAATTATGTGCAAAAATCTTACCATAGGAGTTGCCTTGGGGTAACCTGTTATGGCACCTATGTATGTACATATGTACTAAAAATAAAATAAATATATGTATAGCATGATTAGCTTATATTAGCACGATTGAGTAAATTAACTTTTATACATGACTATTGTTCTAAAATGTAACTTTACATACGTATCTATGTTTACGATGGTATTAACTTAGGTTGTAACAAAATACTGTTCACACTAAAATGCGGCCCTCTCTTTAAACCGCTTTACGATGTCGTAAAATGCGATAAAAAATCATAAATTTTAATAAAATAAAAAGTACACGAACCGAAAATAAAACCGTAAAAAGGGAACACTTATACGCTATACGCACATACGTGCAAAATTTCTCAAAAAACTTAAATTTTTTTTTTAAATGTTAATTTTTTACGCGAACGGGTTACACAGAAGCTCCCGCGATGGGGATTGAAGTTACGAAAAACGACGCAAAATTTCTACTTTTTATTTTTATTTCGCATCGTACGTTCGTACGTTACTGTGTGAACGTTTTTCTGTTTATTGAGGTTGTAAATTATGACTCAATTTACGTGCATGTTTCTTTACAACAATAAAACTTTCCACTGGGTCGTTTTGTCGGACGTAGAATGGCGTGTTGAAATGTATCTCCGTACGCTTTTGAATGGAAAAAAAATAAAATGAAATGGCACGATCCCCCCCCCCCCCTACCTCCCACCTTCCCTGCGCCCCCTCCTCTCTATTATCCCCCTTCGTCGAATGAACTTTTTTAAAACAAACAAATTGGCCCGAAAGGCCCTTTTATTCGACATGGAAGGGGGGGTGTTAATAATGTAACACGGTCGAATGTCGGCGCTGTGTGCCCCGTAAATTGTTAATGCTTCCCCTATAGATTAACCGTGAAACGTGATGAAAAGCTTTGTGTATTTGTAGATACATTCAGAGTGACAATTTTAGGTCTGGAAAAATCATACACATAGATCTATAAAAACTCCCAAATATGAGTACTAATTTCATGTGTTCAACAAGAACCAACATTCCCTGTTGAATATTGAAAAAATACATACAAATAAAAGAGCTTTGACCAATGATGACGTATGGATGTGAAACTTGGATTGAACACCCAAAATGTTATACAAAATCTAATGCACTCAAAGAAGTATGGGACGCTGTATGTTCGGCAAAACGAGATTGGAAACGTGGGTTAGAAGTGTGACAAGGGTTAACGTGACGGTATGGTAGAGAGTATCCACTATCTAAGTGCAATCTTGGGTGAACAATAGAGACCCCGGATTAGGCTAACGGGACTCAGTAAGTGCCCGAACAAAAGATACGCTGGGTTTCTCACAGAACGGGGCAAGTGCAGGTAGACCTACGTGCTTAGACAATAGATAAGCCAAAGGATCGGGAATGCTATGCTGGACAATTTGTCCTTTAGACGCGGTAGGCTAATTATTCTGGAGTGAGCGGCGGTTACGTGTGGACCTCCTGAATGGTTGAATAAATGCTGTGAAGCGACTTTGGCCTTTAATTTCGATTCTTAACCCACCCCCACACAACAATATGATGGAAAGTGAAGAAATTTTAAAGACAATGGAAGTGGCTAAAAATCTGGATAAAAGGTGGAAAAAAAAGTGCTGGAAAGGTTCCCGAGAAAAGGTATAATAATATAAAACTTTTATAAGTGAAACTAATATAAAACCTTTAAAATGTATGAGTTTAGATGGAGATGGAAGCAGCGCAAAACAAAGACGAATGAAAGCGTGTTGGAGAGGTCTGCATCCAGCAGTCGATGGTGAATGGTTGTAAATAATGTAAATGATATTAATAAATAATTTTAATAACATTTTAACAAACTTTAGCACAGCTGCTTAAAGGCATTTATGAACACTATCAACTAAATTAAAACGGATGAGTCCGCGCAAGGTCTACTTGCCACAAGTGTCGTCATACGCGAGTGGTAAATTTTTTCATTAAATTCGTTTGCATTCGTGCTATGACTTGTGCTAAGAATTTATATTAAACATGACAAAGCTTATATGTATGTACACAGGTATACTAATTTTGCAACTATGTATTTGTTTGCCAAACAAGTGTGCTTAATTAATAAAATAAAATGATATCAAATATTCAAGTATATTCAAGAAATTAAAGTAAAAGTCAAATATGTACTTACAAATAAATAAAAGAGTAGTTGCGAGAAAGACAACATACATTTTCTGAAATAAAAAAATAAATAATAAAACTGACGACAGTGTAAAAAATCAGCTGATAACTAAAAATAAAACTATCACTGATTGATCTGTGTACATATATGAAGCTTGTATTGGTTAGAAAGTTTGTTTTGGAGAAATATACAATGAAATTTGAGGTTATGGATAGCTGTTGAACTAATTGTATGTGATGTATGAATGTAAGCTTATTGTAAAAAACTAAATGTATGTAAGCTTATTGTAAATCATATTAACAATTAGATACAACATAACTTCTTATTGAATACTTATCTCGCAGATAAAACTCCGTGAAGAGATATACTTTTAGCCGTGAAATGTCAGATTTGACATATTTGGCCATAAATCAATATATATCGTGTATTACATTACATGAAGCTAGACGCCAAATTTGAAATTTATATATACATATGAGAGTTAAAACTATAAATATTTAAATATTAGAGATAACGAGAACCTATAGAGCAAATTTTATAAAATATAGAGTGAATTATAGGCGTTTAAACAATTATAATCTGAAATGGCCATATCAAGACGAAAAGGTTGAAGATAGATTATGGTAGCTTGGCGTACCGTCATAGACGTCACCGTACCCGAGATTCTGGATATTTGATACGCATTTTATACGATATTTTATCTCCAACGTAATGGCAGACGATACATTAACGTATATTGATGACCAAAATGAGCAATATGGCAAAGTATGAAAACGATCGGATAAGAGATAAGAGATATAAAAAATGACCACTAACACGAATACCATGTGAACTTAATAAGAGGTAAGTACAAATGTATTTCATTGAAATATACAAAATAAAAACGAACCAAACTCAGAAACTGTATGTACATATGTACATACATAGTCACCATAGTGACACGACAAGTTGCATGCCCATAGTCATCTACTTCTTAATATTTTATTGCACAATATTTAAAACAATATTTTGAAACGAATTGATTTGAAATTATTTTTACGTATTAATTTCCCCTTTTTTCACACGTAGTATAAAAGAATCACATTACATAACTGAAATTAATATCGAATCAAACCCTCACAGAAAACACAGAAAAAGAAACCCTCAAATTGCTCATTCGAGCGAACCACAACAGCTGATTTTTTTGTATGGACGCTGCACGACACGACACAATGGAAATGTCACGAACATCGAACACCGATTTAATTACGAACACAGATTAAATTATATGTAGGTACATACAACGGACACCTATTATGAAAACTATAAAATAATATGTATAGTATGAATAAAATCAAATTTCTACATCCAAGTATACAATGTACATATGCATGTATGTATGTATGTAGAGTGCGTTTCGGATCAGTCTACGAACACACAGTTCAAATAAAATAAACTGTCAACTGCTTCAATTTATTGTTCAGTTGTTATGTCACTAAGCAACTGTGTAGTATGGTGTAAATATCGGTCGGGCCTCTTTTAATTTATATCAACAGTATTAGAATCGTATCAAAGAGTATTTGTGTCTGAAAGTTTTAAATCGTCATGAGCGTGATTTAATTTCTTATAAATTTTGTAAAATATTTTAAATTTAATGATTTAAGTCCTATGAAAATATAAACGGATTTTTCAACGGAAGAACTTATTAAAACATTCTCATTTGTTTTTTCGTATGAAAACAAATTTGAATTTGTATATTTATTTCAAAAATAACAAAACAGTGCTCGTATTAAATATAAAAGTTTATGATCGTAAGCGAAATAAATAAAGTGCGTGTGAAGTGTGGTGTAAAAGAGAGTGCATCTCAAATTTGCAAGGAATGCCGATATCAATTCGTGGCTATTGATTTGACTACTGGCTATTTGCAGTATTTACATACATACATAAATACATGCATTTTGTTATTCTTTTTACTGTGGTGAGTAATTTTATTTATTGCGATAATAATTATAAATTAAGATTTTCAACCATGAAGTTTTCTTATATTTTGTTGAAAATTGTCAAATATTTTGTTGTAAATCAGAATAAACTTTACTTATTTATGATAGATTAATTGATTATTTTTCTTTTGGAAATCTGAGTTCATGCAATTTACAAAACAGTTCTACGCCATTTTCAGCAAATGGGAACTCGAATTAAGATCTGCATCTGCCTATCTTTATATTCCTCTTTTGACTTGTTAAATCCATTCAGCGATGTCTACATTCAGATTATATTCTTAATATGCAATATAAATTTGATAGACATTAATGTTTCAACAGACAGACATTTAATTTACAGTTTGATGATTAAACTGTAAATTTGGCATTCAAATTTCATTTGTCACCAATATCAGAAATAGTCTGAATTTGGCCTCTGAATTAATAACCGCATTTCCAACAGCACCAATAAAAAAATTGAAATTTACAATTCGGAAATTTTCAATCGAAATACGGTCACGTAGCTAGTGCATATTATCAATATACATATTTCAATTGAATGTCATGGAGCCGTATCACGTAAATGTATTAATCGATACACTTTTCAAAGGGTTTGTCAAATCAAAGTATGAAAATTCAAATTGTCACCGCAGGGAATATGTTGGTTTACTTGAAAAACATATTTAAAACACAAATCCATATGCCAAACACTTTTTAGGTATACTGATAGTATATTTGATGTATTGTATGTACAATTAATAATGGTTTATGGCGTTGTTTCGCACACAGCCCCGCGCGTACGTGTGCCTTCGCGCGTGTGCGTAAATTCAATCCACTAAATGGGAAAGACGAGGCTTATGGCGAATTTAATAATGGGATATAATTATTTTGTTATTATACGCAAAAGACTAATACATTGTGATTTCATACCCGCAGCGGAGCGATCCAATTTCCGCCACAATATCTTTATGTGGCTGACGGCGAAGAGGAGAGGGGGGGCACGAGGGGTGCTGGGGGATATATTTTCAAATACACCATAAATATTAATTTTATGGGGGGTCGGTGGCAAGGGTAGTTTGGATGTACCGCCCATTATTAATGATTCGTGTTCGATAAAATAAATCACGGTATATTTCCATGCGTATTCTCGATTGGCCCATAATACATTTCCCATTGCACCTGAGGGAGCACGTGGATAGATTTTCACATAAATTATTGTAACCGCCGAGCCGCGAAAATAGCGTTTCATCGTCACGGGACTTTTTATGGGGAGAGGTCATTCTACACTTTATGAAAAATAAAAAAATAAAAATACATCCCTATAATAACAATAATAATAATTTAGTGCGCCGAAGATGTTGGGCTGCTGAAAAATTCAACGCTTCGGAAGCTGGATTGCGGGAGTCGATATTGTTTTGTACATTATTTATTCCATCCCCGAAATTTTATAATAATACGTGTGTGCGTAGTAGGTTGGTATTATGTACATATATTTATGAAATTATCGCGAAACTTATTTAAAATTCATGAAATTTAAAGCTCATTGTTCATCCGGAGATGTACAGCCTCTTTACCCGTTGTTTATTAGGGTTAGTATTTTTTCCTCGAAATTTCATCAAATTTTTTCATTAATTATTCATCTCTTCATTTCACCTGCTTCTATGAGAGAGTTCAATTTAGAACAGATATTTTTTCACGCTTTAATTTTTAAAGGGGATTAATTAAACGCACTTTTTTATTACATGAACTGTTTATATGCCATTTTTTTTATTATTTTTTCACAATTAAGCCGTAATAAAATTGAATTGATATGAACATATCTCTCTGAATTTTTCCGGACTCCTGTATGTTTTGTTGTCTAACTTACAATCATTAATTATCTGTGACAGAATTTTTTTTCTAGATCATGAAAACGTAAACAGTGATCGATTCTGAGTTCGAATCAGTCAAAATCTCGGGTTCGAATTTTCGCATGATCACTAAACTTCATCTATTGTCACTACGTACATATATAAAGTAATTACATTATTAGTCATAAATTATGACTCTCGTGAATCACAATTTTTGACTGCAAGTAAAATGATTTGTAGTTAAATTCCGCCAAAGGCATCTACTACATATGTACATATGTATGTATGTACGTATCTGTAGCCGAAAACCATTTATTATATTATTGTATTTTTAACAAGCTAGGTGCAATAATGTTACTTGAAAATAACAGATGCCTAATTATGTTCAATTCGAGGGTTTTATTATTTCATGTATTTATATATGTATATACTTATGACCTTTCTACCTGATCACAGATAATTGTAAGTTAGACAACAAAAAATACAGGAGTCCGGAAAAATTCAGAGAGATATACTGATTTTGTTCTTAACTAAAAATGATTAAAAGTGTTTCTAAAATGTGTTGTATGACATATTGATTTTCAGAGTAATATAACTGGTTATCGCTGGGTCAAACGGATATCCGTGTTCGAATATGTCACCTCCCTTCCCCCCGAATTGATTATTCAGAAGTTTGAAATGGCACACGATTGGTAATTGGACAAATCACCGAAACGATTCCCGCGTGTCCACGCGTTTGTGCCACAATCGCAATCAATCAATGGGGGGCAGACAACCGGTGCTCGAACTTGACAGATGGTGGCTATCCATGGTCCAGGTGATCCATCACCGTGCTGCTAGTGGAGACTCATCCCAACGCAACCGTGTAGATAAAACAGGCGCCAAAACATTCCGATCTGCGAATCAAATTCATCAAAAGTGTGTATGAATGACCATTATGAGCGATTAACCCCAGATCGATCTTGGCGCAGTCGGCAATATTACGTTATAAGCGTTAAATTGCCATACCTATGTTGGTTCGAATAAAAATAGTGTAATTTTGTTGTCGATGATGTACTGTTATACGATGCGTCTGAGCGAATGATTAAACAGCTGTAAGTGCAGCGTCTCATAGGATTTCATGTTGATACTGCTCTGGTTAATTAACTGCTTTAGTAAATTCTGTTAAAGAGAATACAGAAGCTGGATTTAAATGGACTAGTCGTAGCTTGAGTAATTTCATTTCGACATTTATAAATAAAATAATACTTAGCGCCGGATACTATAATGGAACCATTTATGACTTGAGTGGAATTTTTGAAATCAATAAATTTATAAAATGCAAAAAAATAATTGTTGTTGTCATTTTGAATCAATTTAAAATTAATAAATAACTAAATTTTGAATTTTTTAAAAATAGCGTCTGCACATGATGAGATTTGAATATTTCGACAAAGATTCTTATCAATTTAAATTTAATTAAAAATAATAATAAAAACGGACGCGATGTATGTTTGTAGGTATGTGCGAGTGCATCGACATGTATGGAGATTTTATAAAAACAAATTTTAGAATATCAGGAGTATACGTTATGCATAGGGGTGTGGTGTGACGAGGAGACGCCAGGTAGAGAGGAAGTGGGGACCTGAGCGTCTGAAATGTGCTCCTGATATTGAGCGTCTGACTTGGAACGGGTGGCGTCAGCGTCGGATGCATGAGAGTACACACACACATTCACACATCCATGAAGACGCACACACATATTAATTAATTGATAATTCACGCTAATTATACGCCCCCGAGCGGCGGGCATTTAATTAACCCCCGACTTTTTATTAATAATACGCGCGCGCGCCTATAAATTACCTTACACTATATTTATATACCTATGTATATAACATATAACTTTATTGCAGTTCGTGTATCAATTCCTTTCCCAAGCCACCCAGCCGTTGAAATCAACTCGCACAACACTAGTACATACATAATTAGTAACTTATTTTATAAAAATATAACTGCACTTTACATATTTGATGGAAAAGACTATTTTTCTACCACATTTATATTTTTTTATTCATTTTATATAATAACTATATTATTTTTTTTAAACAGCCTACCGATGTTACAAGAAAATAGTAGTTTCCATCAAAAAACAAACTCACATTAAAGGTTTTCGCAATAAAATTCTCAGTTTTCTTTCAGTTTCTTGTTGATGAAAATATTTTTGAATTTTATACTTAATTTGAATTTTGAATTTTACCATACTATTTCAAATCTTATGATTCGAGACATTGATTTACCTTCCTGTGATAAATGCTAGTATTAAAGCTAAATCTACTGTATCAACTTTTACAAACATTTATTTTAGTATACTTTGGGATGCTTTTTTATTTTATAGGCAATCATCTACATTGAAGATAATTCAAGGGATTTGTTTGATATTTTCTAACTTTGCCAATTTATGCCTTTATTCATTTCCCGTGTGGTAATTAAATCGAAATAGACTTGTACTGTTATGAGGTTGTTTTTATCTTGGCCGAGGCGGAATTAGTGAAAGCTGGAAACATTTAAGATACTTTACTAAAGGGGCTTTGCCGAGGTTTTACCTTAATTGTGACCCCCCCCCATCCACCCTCTCACCTCTCCTCTTCCCACTTTCGGTATAATATATTGGAGCCCCGGGAATAATGCTGGCGTATCGGAAACCATTAAGTGCACTTAAGTCGATATTAAAGAGTGTTATGTCGGAACTTTATCGTTACTTCAAAATTTTCCTAGTATTCGGCATGATTTGTGTTTTTAATTCCTCCTCGTACTAATTACGAGTAAAAATAATACTACTACCGCTACGGTCATTAAATGTGTTTGAACTATTTCTCTTTTTTTATTATACGCTTCCACTTCTGCTCGTGATAAATGGTAAGAAAAAATACAGTTATTTATAATACTGCTACCGAGTATCCCTTATGACTGGATTTTGTGTCCAAAGAAATATAATTTCTCCAAAGGATTTTATATCTCTGGAAGAAATATAGTTCCGTTTATGGCCCTGAGTACCTGATACCATAAAAAGGGTGATGAAAAGTTGTCGCATTAGAACTTTATCCTATGAAACTGGCTCTATCGCTAAGCATCATCTCTGAGAGCACATGTCCAAGACACGTATGAGGGAGGCTTTCGAGGAATATACTCAAACGTTTTTGTCCCATTGGAGACCCTCAAAAGCACACGCGATTTAAAAATAGCGTGTAAATCTTCGGTTTATTTTCATGTTTTCACCGGCAACGAAAGAAACGCGAATATAAAAACTACTTCATAGATTCAACAATGCGTTGAAATGTATTTTAATCTCGGAGAGTGTATTTAGTGAAATTTTCATTTTATCTTTATGTAGATATAATTTTTAATGAAGGAAATGTCTTTTATTTGTATCGTTCTTAAATAAGACTCTTTGTTGTTTATAATCTGAAACGCCCACGAAGAATAGGTCTGATTTTAATTAGCTCGCATATTATTCTCGGATCTGGTTCACGCTGCGCTGTTTGTAATCAGAGGTTCCTTTTAAGATTTTCAGGAAATTCGAAATGGGGGGTCGCGAAATCGACTCGTTGTGATTTGATTCACGTTTGACCCACCGACCCCGAAGAAAATGCAATATGTCGCCAGAGACATATCTCGGCGTGCTTGCCGATCGCATATACGCTGCGTTGTGACTACACGATCCATCCCTCACAGCTTCAAACTGTGGGGCGCGTTGGATTTTCAACAGGGTTTTCGATCGCATATCTTCATATTGCGTCATAATGAATTGTATTCAATGTTTTTCCTCTGATGAAGAAAATCACTTATGTAAATGGCACCAACTATTTTAACAAGCTTATTAGTTTCACTGGTTGTGAGTAGGTACATGGTGCAATATTTGTGAGCTGATATTGAATCAATTCCATTCTTTCGTTCGCTCTGATATTTCCTGATACATTGGAGGCAAGCTTTCATTAAAGAAAGCATATGTTTCCGACATCAAGCTGGAGGAATTTAATCATTAACGAAATCATAAAAATGACATCATAATCGACTGTCAGATCGACGTGATGACAGCGGCTGCTCGCCTTCCCTACTTAACTTTACAGGTTACATATGACCATGTTTGAATGATAATAATAGTTATTTATTCACGCTCATCTCATATTGATATTGAGTCTTATATTGATTCTAAAATTGTTATAATGTTTAAGATGATACAAAAGTTGTGTAATAAATTTTCAATTTTATTTAAATCAAATTTGCATATACGAATATGTTCATCGAATGACTAAAACTTATAAGATTTTGAAAAATTTATAGTATTTATTTTAATCTTTGTCAGGGGTTTATCAATAGAAATATTTTAATATATGAATTATTTATCTTTGCTCTCTCATTTTTTTTGCTTATTCAAAATGTTATTTTATTTTATTTCATTTCAATCGAACATGTTCACTGATCTTTACAGATCACTCCAAAGCGACGAGTGTACATACATTAGTACATTATAATAATACAATTAATACAAGCATTTTATACAATGCAAATTCATACAAACATCATCCACAGACAGCATTTTATTATATAAATTGATGAACCTCAAGACGCTAAATAACTTGAGATTTTCAAGAGAGATTGGAAGGGAAATGCCAATCTACAGGAACCGTTTCAATGAAAATCAAAAAAATTAGCAAAACAAAAGAGTCACAAACCAAGGTCTGGCCAACAGCTGATGATAATCGAACCATGACCACTCTGCTCGAAAACATAATATGGTAACCATATGCTAACACTGCCAATAGTGTAATAACTTAATATACTTACATATGTATGAATGTATGTACATACATAACATTGATTTTGAATAAATTCTAAAATTGTGAGGAAATGAAAAGATCTTATGAAAGCAATATTTTATCTAAAAATCTGAGCTTTTTCTCAACAATCATACCCCCCCCCCCTTATGTGATATTCAAATTCATATTATTTAAATTATTTTCAAATATCATATTAATTTATTTATTTCAAAATAATGTTTTTGATAACATACTTGTCAGATGGGTTCGAGCTTCATTAGATTCAATTATAAGGCTTATGAATATTTTGTAAATTGAATTTGTTTCAATTATGAGATATTTTTATTTGTGTTTGACTGGGTTTAGTGCCTAGGCTACGGTGTGCTATATATTTAAATATATAGTGTGGGTTGTATTGAACAATTTCGGCCCCCCAATGAGTGTTGCCAAAGTCGAGATTCATTTAATTGGAATTATAATATTAAGCCAGAAAATAGGTAAGTATCATTTTCGAAAAAAAATTGATAAATATGCATATATTTTAAATACAATTACATATAAGCCAGCAGCATAGCTCGGTTGTTAAGCTTCTGCTTAGCGTCGTGAGGTGCCGGTTTCGATCCCATGAGCTGACCTCGATTGAAAATAATTTTTTTGAGTATATCTGTAGTGCTGCTGGTTAGATCTGGATATTTGTGACTCCGGGTCGATCGTTTCCTATCAGAGTTTGCCAATTTTCTCTGATTTCATTGTTGAAACGGTTCCCGGTAAAATTGGCTAAATATCCTTCCTACCTACTATGTCACCACTATTTAAGATTGATTTATGTACAGTAAAATGTATGTACATTTCATAGATGTTTTTCAATGTCTCGTAATTCAGCGACTTGTATAATAAAAAAAAATGCTGCAATGTTTGTAATTGGCCAGGGAGGCGCATCGGGGCTACCTGTAAGGCCTTCCTAATATATATGTATGTATGTAAAAAATAAACAATAAATAAATAAATATATAAAATAAGCTCTTTTTTTCCTTATATAGGATTAAAAAATGACTTACTCAATGATGGAAACGTTTGTACGTTGTATAATTAATATAAAAGATATTTATAATTAATAGTTTACTTTGATTTAGATAAAACTTCATTTAATTCCACAATTTTAGACAAATATTAATGTTGAATATTGATAGACCTTTCTATGACCATTTTTTACAGCTTCGTATAAAATATACATACTTGTGTGTCGTGTGAAAGTTATATGAGATATGAGGTTACGAAACAAGATACGATGCGGCACAGTCGTCGAGAGCTCAACTTGGTACCGAGCGTATGTAGAAGTTAAATGAAGTAAAACGTAATAGCTGCAAATAGAGCGAAACTTTGAAAGTCTTTGTATAACTGCATTAGACTAATGCCAAGTTCGAGGTGCAAGTGGGACGCGATTAACGAGACTGACGAAGAAAAGTGCACTCGTTACATCGAAATGCAACGAAAGCCCGTATATCATTCGGTTAACTTATATCAAATCTGAAGACAAACACGATTTGGCGCCGCGATGGAGAAAGTTTGACAATCGCAGCCAGTATCGTTTTGGGTCTAATGTTTCTTTCGGCGTGTCGTCCCTGACAAACGCGCGTTTGCCCATTGGAGAAATCTCGGTTTGCATGTTTAATAATGTTGTGTCTTGTTATTCTGGTCAGATAACAAATCGTATTCTCCCTACCAGCGGTTGTCAAATTTTTAAATATTTTTCAAGAGATGTATTGCCTAAAATTTTCAATTTAGTTTCTTATTTGGATTAGTTCATCATATATCTGTATCGACTTTCATGAGCTCAAAGTTTTTTTTATTCCTGCATGTTTAAATATAATATGTATGTAAATTCTTTGACTTTTTAAAAAAATATTACGAGACACTATTCATACGACATTACGAAGAGCTGATAAAATATAATCTCGATTCGTAAATAAAAGTTTATTTTATTGACACAAGATATTCAATATGATTTGAAGAGAAAATATTTATTTTCTGCAAAAATATGATTTCATTAAATGCAAAAGAAATCCAATATATAAAATATAAAAATTTAATACCAGTTCAATTACTGTCTACAATAATTATAATACTGGTCAAATTCTGTATATTGATTTTTACATGATATTTTTTAACTTGAAAATGTAGTTAATATGTTCATATTTGCTACTCTGACGTTAGCGCGTGGTTAAAAACCACGCCGATATATGAGCGCGGTGTCCGTGAAAGACAAAACCGCGATGCGACAAAGGAGCGCGCCTACATATGAAATTGCACGAGGAAAAAGAGCGTAATATGAGAAATCCAGTTTTATGACTTAAATTTGAAAATGCATTTGCTATTGATATCTTATTTTTTTTTGTACATACATACATACATATATATTCGTGTCAAGCTTTTGTATTTTTCCTCGCTGTTTTATCGGCGCTTTCTTTTGTCGCTTCGCGGTTTTGACTCGGGATGCTATGTCTCGCACGGTTTTGACGCCACTACATAAATGGTATTTGTTTACTCGATTATTATATAAATTATTAAAAATTAAATTCTCATTTAATATTTTGTGAATAAATATTGTTTTTCAATAATCGGGATATGAAAATTTAAGATCGTATAACTTATAAGATGTTTTTGCATCATAACATGTGAAATATAAAAGTAACTAATAATTTTATTGGTTGGCCAATAAAAGTTGAATTAAAATTCAATATGAATGAATTAACTGTATAAATTCATAGTTAACGAATTGAATATCACAATATTGCTACACTATCCAAAATTGTATATATGTACATACATATGTACATATATTAAATTCAGATTGAGAATCCAGCGTCGCGCCAAGGAAACAAATAGCAGCTGTTTTGACCAGTCGTCGCCGAGTGCAGTTGTAGCCGCAATTTTGCATTCACTGATCCGCACCAAAATTAGGCACACCGAATTAAAATAGCAGTGTGTAGATATCGTGCAATCTGGCGACAGCCATAGGAAGAGATGGTGTACCGCAGAGCGAGGCTGTATACATACATATGTACGTGACTGGGGCCTCTGATCCGACTGCGGATCCGTGTTTTACTTCCCTGCGCCCCAACACCCATTACACCCCCATCCCTGGCGACCCAATCCCATGGCCATAGCATGATGGTGGGTCCGAAACCCAACCAAATTATGCCGAAACGTGTACACAAATATTTCCCCGTCGTCGGTGCGGTCCCGTGACGGCATCCCATGTCCGAGATAAGACGACGCGAACACGCCATAATCTTATGTGCTCACAACAAACCATCATAAGCAAAATTAAAACGGAACACAACACCCCCAATGCGAGAAAATTTCATATAATATTGTCGATGAAAATTCGGTCGCGATATGTCTAATTTCAGTAGTCCTATACAGAGTACGATAGTATACGTTGTATCTTATATTCATTTTATGATACCGCTTGCTTCACAAGTAGCAAAAAACCAGACACTCTTCTTAAAAATCTTGAATTTGAAATTAAAACAATGACTGAACATAATATTCACAATATTATCATTTTGATTTAATAATAAACAAGCCATATAGGAATTCAGGTTTCATTTTTAGACTATCAAAGCTCTTTATAAATTTATTTTAAGAAAAAACCTATTGCAATTTCCGATCATATAATCCTATATTTTTTCACATTAGTCTCTGTCCTACCAACTATTCCTGCAATTCCATTTATCTGCTCTAATCTTTCTCTTCTCTTACCAATATTCCACCTGAAATTGATCCATTTTGTTGTTCTTTTCCTTACTTTAAATTTATATTATTTTAAATATCACATATGTATGTGCATATGTTTATCTCATATGTACCACTATTCAATTAATTTCTTCTTTACTATTATTTTATTTCATTATTTTAATTTATTTTTAGAAACTTTTTTGGTATAAATTCTGTACATAATATGTTTGTTTTTGTTTTAAAAAAATACTTTTACACAATGGATACTGCATACTTTGAAATCGTCGTGTAATAAAACCGAAGAATGTTGTGAACAAATCGGTAAACACTAATTTTATAATATGATATATATTTTTCGTCCAATTCAACAAGATTTTTGATCGGATTTTTTTATTTTCTGATTTGTCAACTGCGTATATTCTAAACAGTGTTAATACGAGGATTACTACTTTAGGAATAGTTTTTTTCTCTTTGTGAGTTACAAAAAAACCATTCTTTAGGAATCAGCTATTAAAGTCAAGTAAATTCATTCGAAGAGAAACCTTCGCATAAGCCAACTAAAAATACATGTGTACATACATATGTAGATGTATATGTATAACATGTGTACGGTATGATTAAATAATCCCAGTCGGAGAACAAAAGAGATTAACCGTCTATTCTAGACTTGCATATATTTAACTGAATTGGTCAGCACGCTTAATATGAAAGACTAATCCGTAGGATTTAACTGGATCAAAATACAAACTCCTGAAGCCTCGAAGCACGACGTTGAGCTATAGACTGTGATAATAGAATTAAAGTTCTCACGAATAGCTTCATTCACGCCAGGCACTTAAAATACGAAAATTTTGTACGTATTATGAATATACATAAACATATGTATGTACATATGTGCATACATATTCACGAAAATCAACGATAATTATGGAATTAGCATACGCTAAATATTCAAATGTTATACGCAACAGTGCACGGGCGGAAAAATAGACGCGGGAATAGAATCCCGAAAGCCAATCGAATATTTGCGTATTCATTTTATATATTATAGCGGTGCAATCATTGCACAGGACATACGCCAATTATACGCTATTTTCAGGGTTTCATTAAAGCCCTTTCAGAGGACGCCGCGAATCAACGCCTTCGCTCGCACGAAAGTTTCCTGCCAGAATGATTAAGTTTTCTCTTTGAGAAGACACTTCTTCACCATCC
The DNA here is from genome assembly GCF_051622035.1 of Arctopsyche grandis. Classification (NCBI taxonomy): domain Eukaryota; kingdom Metazoa; phylum Arthropoda; class Insecta; order Trichoptera; family Hydropsychidae; genus Arctopsyche; species Arctopsyche grandis. The sequence continues at coordinate 17,458,778 of NC_135357.1, forward strand.
GCGGCATTTCTCGAGAGCGGTGATCCTCGAAAAGTATTTTCTTCACTGGTTGAGACGTAATTTCTTTGCGGAAATGTAATAAAAGAAGATATGTATGTGACCCGCGTTGTAAAATATGAAAGAAAATCTCGAATCCAACCTTCGCAAGTCTCGGGAAAATATCGCAAATACGTTGAAATAATCCCGACTCAGCTTTATTCATATGTACTTCCAATACGATTTTTTTTATGTTTTCAAATCATTATATGTATGTGTTTTGTTTAAATTGAATCGAAAGTATTCATCAAAGAAATATTCATATGCTTTGAACCTTTCAAATGTCCTGTGCCAATAGTATGCAATACGTAATGAAGCGTTGGCACTCCCATGTGCATTTTTCGTTGCCGATTGAATTTGTTCTTAACAATTTTGCTGCAGTGAGAAAAGTCGCTGGAAAAGCGAAGCTTTCCAAAGGGCATTTCCGGTTTGATCCCGCTCGTCAGATTCAATTCATCCCGGTTGTTGCGCCTCGGGATTACCAAGTTTCCTTTGATGCCGCAAAACCTGCAAAAGGTTTTCGTCTTCATCCAATATAAATAAAAAATTTGAAGTTGCAGACATTCTTACTAAAAACAGTCTTAAAAAGGTCGAATATAATCTTAAGTAGATCAAAATAGTTAATACTATAAAAATGTCTAGTTCCTTTAAACTTTTTGAAAATGTATATATTTATATACAATTCTTTATGTTTGCGAGAGCTATAACTCAATCACATTTATAAAATATTCAAGCAAATGGAAGCAACCTTTCATCGTCGTTATGAAGTTTAGCTGAGAGAAAACTTTCAGACGTGCACTATCTTAAAATGAAAATAACAAGAAAAAATGAGAAAAGCAACCGATCCAACAACACGAATCGAAAAAAAAAATAACCCATTTTTATTCTTGTACCGGTACGTTTTGTATCATTATTCAGAGAAAATTTTCAATTATACAAAAGTTTTTTGTTTATAATTAAAATTATTTCAACAAGATGACTTAAAAATTCGAATAAAAGACTGAACGTACATACTTGTTACAAAATATATTATACGACTTTAATTTTTTTTTTGTTTTTTCAAAAGCGTTTGAAATTATAATTCTTTAAAATTATAATATGGTAAAAATACAAACAGTTATGTATCTTGCTAAACTAAAAGGCTTCACGTACTCGTATGTACATTTCAAAATGAGTATTATAAGTATATTTTCCAAAAATGTTTTATTCAAGCGTGCATGTTTGTTTCACAGAACCCGTCACACCCATATTTTCCTTACGGTGAATAAAATAAATATAATAAAAAAACAAGATAATGCTTTTTATTGAGGGGCAAAATATATTGAAAATAAAATAAGATTCTGGGAAAGACGTTCGTGTAATATTAACATGGTCGAAGCTGTGTGGCATTTTGGGTAGCATCGGTACTGGGGGGTTGAATATTGGTGTCGTATTTTTGACCTCTCGTTCTGCTTCTTCCGCTTTGCATTCTGTTGTCGACGTTGCCTTGCGGTGACTGCGACCTTCCCTCTCGGTGGTTTTCCACCCCCCGAGGCGGTTTTCTTCCTTGTCAATAATATATTAGGTGTATTCAGCAGACTTCGTTTTGTTGCCGACTCGTGAGAATCGCACACACGTACATGTGCGGACAACCGACTCAAACCGTCATCTTAAATTTGAATTTTGACTCTCGAACGGAGACTTTGATATTCTCAAATATACCATCACCAAAAATTAATGGAATGTGTACATACGTATTGAGAAAAATCTACGCCAGACCATATTCGCTGCTGCCAATTTTTCAAACTATATTATCTTGTCGCTATTTTCCGTAACTTTATCATGTAACTTTTTCTTCACCAAAAATATTATTTTCAGCCTCGCATATTTATTTATATTTGAAGGTTATAGTGTAACTGGTAAACAACTATTTTAAGCTTAGCTTTTAATTAATTGTTTTATTAAAATATTATACAATCAAATATTTAATATTTTCATATGGAAAATCACCTTTTTTTTCATTTTAATAACAAAACTTTTAGGAAATGAAATTGATAAAAACATATCTGTAATTACAGTTTTTAATTTGTAAATGGTCCTAATTTCCGTCAGGTTCACTTAAAATTTTCTGATGAATACCGTTTAGATATAGAAAATAATAATAGAAAAAAATAATAATAAATAATAATAATCTGTTAATGGAAAATATTTGAAGTAAATATTATTTATTAATTATTTGCATAAATGCCACAATTTGTAGTATTTTATTTATATTTTCATCAGATAGTGCAAGAATGTCCATATCCACATCAACAAAAAGTGGTTATTTTAAAGTACGGGTCTCAGTTATCTGCTTAACTTATTATTGTAATTTATATTTATATGTTTATTTGCTCAAACTTGAATGATCCTAAACTACTAAAATAAATAGCTGAAATCTGGATTATTTTCAATATTTTTTTTCAAAAATTTTGACGCTTCAAATGTCAATTACTCTCACTATCCTCTACTTATTTATTTCGATATATGAGCCGTTATATTTGAAATTGGTGGAAATCCAATATTCTGTTCCAAAAACATTATTTCTGTTTGACTTAAATAACAATTTGTAATCACTTCTTTTAATTTTTCCAGAATCTAAGAAAAGCGGAATAAACGTATTACAAGACACCAGTATTTTTAAATATTGTCAAACGCAAAACATTATATTTAATAAAATGAAGAAAAGTGGAATTATGTCACTTTCCAATTATAATATATAGTTAATTTAGAAATGAAGCTCTGGAGTTTAAGCTTTGACATATGAAATCATTTTATTAAAAAAAAAACTTTTATTCGTATTTTAAATAAAAATAACGTGAACTAGTTCACGAACGGAGATATTTTAGTATGAATGTAGTTATTTTACCCATATTAAAATTTGTGAGTTTGTACATAAATATGTATGTACATATTTACATACGTATGTATGTATGCTCTAATCCTAAACAAAAACGTTCACTCTTGAAGACAAAATATTATTCCCTATTTTCTCTTGCAGCTTCTCTGTGCTCATTACATATGCAATATTTGTCATGACAAATACAAACTAAAAGCTTATTCTCAAATCTTAGCCAATTTGGGTCCCCAGTTTGAAAAACCCTGCATTATTATGTGGACTGTGAGAGCAACAAACGAGATTTATACATAGCTTATCCGTCCGTTTGGAATAATCTCATTCAGAGCATCCCGTACCCAGCGACCATCTTCAGCTCTTCAAAATGCAAAACGAAAGATACGCCGCTCAAGGAGGCAGCTCACATCCCAGGGCATATATAATACACGGCAATGCAGCTGCGGTCTCGGTAAAATCTCACGCACATGTGCCGCATCAGTCGTTGGTGGTGCTGCTGCTGCAGGCTCAGATCGTCCAGCCTATGGATGTAGAGAGGCTCTGTGACATTCGGGTCACGTTTGTGTCCCCCTCATCCTTGTTCCATGGCATCCAGGACACGCGCTTCCCCCTCGCCTCGTCCCTAGCACACTGTCGAAGGGTTTCGCAATATTTTTCGTTGCAAATATCCAATTGTTTTCCGTACGCGAAAATGTTACGTAATCGACTCTCTAATTCTTTTGTTGCAATACATATTTCATCGTACTCGTATAATAATATAATAAACCTATACAAAATCTGCAAAAGACTATTCGGATTTCATCGAAAATCAACGTAATTTTCACGTGTTTCAAATAAAAGCTTTTGATTAAAAAAAAAAACTACAAGTTGCATATACTTACATATTCTGAAATTTTTTATCCGAAAATAAGATTTGAAATTTTGAAAATGCAACTTCTAAATTTCGTTTAATTTCGAAAATTCTGTTTTATCCAAAAATATGAACTTCAAACATTAGGATGATTTGTTTCACATTATTCCAGCAGTATGGTTCGGTGGTTTCGTTTATGTTTAGCACGGAGAGATTACTGGGTTCGATCCCGTGCAAATATTTAATACTGCTGGTTAGACTTGAATATTTGTGACTCCAAATCAATCGTTTCTTATTAGAAATTGCCAACTTATCTTATTTTCATTGTTGAAATGGTTCCTCAAAATTGACAAAAATCATATACCTGTTGTCACAAATGTCTGAATTTGATTTATGTACAATATGTAAAAATTTATGTACTACATAATTTATAGATGTCTCAATGGATTAATTAATTGTTAATTTCGTGATTTATGATTAACAATTACAGCAATTTTTGTATATGTAATAAAAATGCTGAAGTGTTTGTAATTAATTGTCTAGTAAGGCGCATTGAGGCAATATGTAAAAAATAAAATTAAGATTAGATTTAAATTTGACAACTTTACATCCGTAACATCAAACTTCGGCTAAAAATAAATGTCATCAGCAAAAATATTTGCACGTCTTCAATGTCGAATAAAATTTATGTGAGAGTTTTTATATGAAAACGAAACTGTCATAACCGTTCAGCTGTTTGTCTAAGATCACGTGATTGATTTTTGATGATTTTTTACAAGGTTTTCCTTTGTTTATTAATGATTATGTTGGAGAAATTTTAAAAGCGATCGCAAGAGAAATGGTTCAAAATCAGACAAAATGGACACATTAAGGGGAAATCATAATAATATGTGCTAATCTTAAATTTATTTACTCAAAAATATAGCTTTTAATTTAGTTTTCGCAAAAAACCTTGCATTATTGATGTAAGGAGAAGGTACAGAAATAAGTCAATAAAAAATATTCATATTAATGTCATTTGATAGATGAACTACGAATGATTAGTAGGCAAGGCAAAAAAACATATTATTCGTTTTCAATTTTTCAAGTGAGGCGTGCTCGAATATAGCTGTCATTTAGTCGTCAAAAAGTAAATAAAAACGTCAAAATTGCTAAAAGCCGACGATGATTTGAGTACGATTTTGGTTCCAATTTGAAACTGCCTCTTTTTGAAACTCGTTTTGTAAGCATTTAACGAAATTTCAACGTTGGATTTCCAAGCGTTATCCAAAACCCTTGTACTTGTACACGTGGGTGTCTTTCGTCGAGTTTTCCGCGCAAGCAAACAAGTTCACAATAATTTATTCACTTGTATGCAAATCTACAGCGTTGGGTCGCTTATAAAAGACGAAAGAAAATGCTGGGACGGAAGGAGTGTTTTCGGAAAACGGGGCAGATGGCGGGTGGATATCGTTGCGTAATGCCACCAGGATCGTCTTTCTGTTCCTGACGTCCGAGAAAACTACGGAAAATGGAAAATCAGTCGCAAGACACGCTCTCTTGAATACGACTAACGGTCGTTTTGCCAGTCGACGACGTTTCATTTGTTCGTCAAAAGAAACTCATACTTTATGCACAAGGTACACAATTGCATGTGACATTCTAATAATAAATGTTTGTATTTGATTTCAATATATTATTATATATTTCGTGTATAAACGTACGGATACACTAACAGGCACTTTACAGTAGTATGTTTTCTTTGTTAATTATAAGTTTCGCCTTTACGCTGTAAGCTTTGCTTCCGCTTCGTTTCAAAAACTATTCGCACAGTGCGACCTATGCAAGTCTCATAAAGAAGACTTAGAACGACATCGAGGGAAGGAAGGTAGTAAGGGGTAGTTTTATAGGATAGTTTCTCCGATCGCATTAAACAGCAACACGGTCTCAAGCCACTGAAAGCATCTACCGTGTGCCTTGTTTACCAAATGAGTTTTCCGGCTAATGGCTCTTGCGGACACACACATTACCATTTCCCAGAGCCTTTAAAAAATAATTGCTGAATAATAAAAATTGCCCGATGGGGTTTTTATTACTATTGCATTCTTACCGAGCACCGTATTTCGATTTCGTTCGCTGTATGTCAATACATATACAAATTATATATGTATATACGTTTCGTAGTCCTGGAGCACTTCTTCGACTATGCTCCCCCTTGATACTAAAATGTAGTTTTGCCTCACAGCCTCCTACTCCCATACATACCTATACGCGAATACATGCAAAAGAAGAAAGTTTAAATTTTATTACAGTGTCGCAGTCGTTTTAAATTTTATTGCAGTCCCCCTCCTTTCGAACTCTCCGCGTAAGATTGAAAACTTTCGTATTCGACAGTGTTTCTCAATTAAAAGGACACTTTCGTCCACTCTCCGATTCTAAAACTTGTATTGATGCCACGAAAGCCTCTCAAACAACGGTGCTCAACTACACGCTGAAATAATTAACAAATAAACGCATAAAAACTCGTTTAAGCCGTCGAAATTTTGTTCGAAATATAAACTAAATATGGTAATTTGTAAAATAATAATCTACTATGTAATTTGGAAAAAGACTTTGTAGGGTTTAATGTATCTATATTTTTATTTTTATTTTATTTTTTACATATTAGCCACAGTGACATTACAGAGAGCTCCAACGCGTCACTGTGGCCAGACATTCAATTATCACAATATAATTATAATATCACAATGACATAATAATGACACATTTATAATTGTCAAAAACAACTATGGGCGTTCCTCAACAACCACTCAACCAGATTAGCATAGTTTATATTGAAGAGGTCAGTTTCACCAGCAATCCGGTTGAGCAGATATATTGCTCTAGATATAGGATCCGTTGCCAACATATTTGTGCGAGCCACGGGAGGAACAAATAAATCACGATTCCTAAGGTCCCTGAATTTACTAGGTGCATAAAACATAAATTCATTAAGAACAGCTTAAAAAAGTACCTTCCCAGAAACATAACCCGACGAGACTCCAATGAGTTGAAACCCAATGCCCCTAATAGGAATGCACTGGGATATAGCCAAGGATAATAACCATATAGTTTCATATAAGGATATCTGAGAAACCGTTTTTGGATTCTCTCAATCTTCAATGAATGAGTTATATGGGTAGGACTCCATTAATAGAAACCGAAGTCGTACAATAATTGTGATTCAGAAGTGCAGATAATAAGCAACAGAATGAAAGTAATAGAATCAAAAACATAACAGAAACTATCAATTCAGAAACATAATTGAAATCAGTGCACCAGTTGTTCATAAGGATAATATAAAGTTTATTGAAAAACAATTCAAAAATTTCGACGACGTCAAAAAAATGTGTAATATTTTAGATATTCTTCATAATTCTCTAGTGTCGATCAAACCAACCTCATCGACGACGGGTTTTTCGACAGCAGGATCAATAAAGGGATCAATGAAAGGGAAATATAATTTATTATAAAATATATTTATAATAAATTATATTTTTCACGAATAAATTCCATTGTTTTTTTTAATTATTTTATACCATAGATTATGTATGGTCATACATACATACATATGTATGTATGTGTGGTCAGTTTTAAAGTAGAGATGTGCCAAAAAAGGCATTTTGTACTTCTTAAAATTTCAACCCTGCAAATTTCGAATGAAACATGTGTAATTCACTATTTGATGTAAAAACAGGAAAACTTATAAATCCAGAGGAATCAATCTTGAAAAGTTGTGTATATTTTATATCCACTTTGACAGTCAAAATTTGAAGTGAAGCCATTAAAATAATGAAATTTCTCGGAAATTCCAATTTATGTGTACCGCGGTCGTTCGAACGAAATGTGGTTACCCGAGTTGTTTATTATTTATTCGCGGATGTGGCTTTGGTAATGGTTTTGAAACGACATCAAATTCGACGTTCAAAACGACCACTTGGCCTCGAAACGGCCTTTGTTCGGCAGTTTCGGTAGATCATAAAAATTTCACAGATAAATCACGGCCTTTTTGAATATTTTAAAGGAAGCAGTCTCCTCCCACTCACACCCTCAAGAAAGACGTATACATAAAATTTGTGAACCACTTTCAGTAACAAGAAGTTGTGCCATTGGCTAAACAATATTGTTTGAGCGTGAAAATTTCACTTGACATATATTCCTAGAAATCTTTTCATTGTTATTCTTTCATACCTGGTTTGATTTTTAGTACTTTATTTGTTATCAATATTAAAACTAGGTCAAAAGTTCTTACCACCACCATACTTTATCCATTGATATATTGATAATTCGTATATGTACATATGTATATAATAACGCAAAATTGTAAATTTTACATATACATATATGTACATACATACATATACAGAAAGGTAAACTCCAATGCGCCTTTCTGATCAATTACAAATATCGATAAACAGTTTAAAGAATTATTTTTACAAAGCATCATAGAAACATCTGTGGATAAATTTAACCAATCTGTTAGCAGCAAATCAGTGAATTCAAGGTGCTGAAAAACTCAAATTTTGGATGAGTTGGCCCAGGCACATTGGCATATTTTCAAGGCCCAGCCAGCAGGACTGGGCAAGGATTAAACCCGTGACCACTCGGTTTGATAGCATTACATGCTAACCAATAATCTATGTATGTATGTACATATGTTGCTCGTCAGTAAATTAAAATCACAATATTTCAATATACAAATTAAAATCACAATATTTCAATATACACATTTAAATCACAGTATTTCAATTCCCCTGTTAAGTACTCAACGTTTTTACTTACCTCCTTTACGTTTCACGTGGCTTTCGTGTTAGTGGTCATTTTTATCTCTTATCCGATCGTTTTCATACTTTGCCATATTGCTCATTTTGGTCATCAATATACGTTAATGTATCGTCTGCCATTACGTTGGAGATAAAATATCGTATACAATGCGTATCAAATATCCAGAATCTCGGGTACGGTGACATCTATGACGGTACGGCAAGCTACCATAATCTATCTTCAACCTTTTCGCCTTGATATGGCCATTTTAGATTTTAATTGCTTAAACGCCTATAATTCACTCTATATTTTATAAAATTTGCTCTATAGGTTCTCGTTATCTCTAATATTTAAATATTTATAGTTTTAACTCTCATATGTATATATAAATTTCAAATTTTGCGTCTAGCTTCATGTAATGTAATACACGATATATATATTGATTTTTGGCCAAATATGTCAAATCTGACATTTCACGGCTAAAAGTATATCTCTTCACGGAGTTTTATCTGCGAGATAAGTATTCAATAAGAAGTTATGTTGTATCTAATTGTTAATATGATTTACAATAAGCTTACATACATTTAGTTTTTTACAATAAGCTTACATACATACATCACATACAATTATTTTTAGTTATCAGCTGATTTAATTTATCTGATGATTGAAAAGTTCATTTCTGTAAATACATAAACTCTTTTATAGACAATCATACATTGATAAACTATTTTTAAAGCAAATCATTAAAGCAATCTTTGTATTAATAAACTATTCTAAGCTGTAAGGTTCCCGGCATAAATGAGTATACATATGTATTTCCGGCTGCAACTCATAACATCAAATTTAATTGTTTATTCCTCCAAAACAAACTTTCTAACCAATACAAGCTACATACATATGTACACAGATCAAACAGTGATAGTTTTATTTTTAGTTATCAGCTGATTTAATTTATCTGATGATTGAAAAGTTCATTTCTGTAAATAGATAAACTCAATTATGGACAATCATACATTGATAAACTATTCTTAACTGTATGGATTAAATTACAATTTCATTGTTAATATGATTACAACTTCAATTTTATCATTAAAGCAATCTTTTTATTAATAAACTATTCTAAACTGTAAGATTCCCGGCATAAATGAGTATACATAATTCCATCCGGCATAAATGAGTATACATAATACATAAATGAGTATACATAACTCTCGTTCCGTAGATGCATATATACAATTTTAAGATTTAAACATCTTTGCAACTGGACTTGATGACTATGATTTATAGAAATACTATGTACATATTGAGATTTTAAAGTGCCTTTAAAGTCATTTAGATGCAACATTACTCAACAATGCAAATAATTATAAATAATAATTAAATTAATTTGTAAATAATTATAATTCAGTATTATAGTAATTTATGTAACACTAAAAAGTAGAAAATAAAAAAACCCTTCGTAAAAAAAGGTTTTTTAATTACTTACCTCTTATGTATGTAATATTAAGATATATAAAAAACTCAAGTAAAAAAAATAAATGTATATAAAAAACTTTAGTAAAAAAACTATATTAAAAAAAACGCAAGTAAAATAAATGTATATAAACAAATAATAAAATTATTAAAATAAAAAGGCAATTTAATCAATATTTCAACAACAAATGTGTGGGATTAAAATTTCAATCAAAATGATTTCAATGATTGGGGTTTCAATCAAAAAGATTTCAATGATTGGGGTTTCAATCAAAATTATGATCCCGTAATTAAATATATTACTAAGAGGTATGGGCCGCTTTTAGATCATCACATACAAACATTTATAACAATTATTTTTTCACACTATCTACATAGATATATAGACTATATATTACAAGCCTTTACACTATCATAGATTTTTAATTCACCAATAGATTATATAATCAAATAGTTCCACCTAACATAAATTGTCCGTTGTCACCTATTTGATAAATTCGAGAGTAAATTTACATACATTTGTATACATAGGTAGATATTTGTGTTTAATAGTCACATTAATTGGAATGCACATTTATATTGCACTAGTGGTTTTACCCGGCTTCGCTCGGTATTTGTAATATAAACCGCTTAAACATGACTAATCTAATAGTAAAAATTTTATTAAATTTATTTAAATAGTTTTATTTTATATAAATTTATTTGAATACTCATTTGTTTTTTTTATTAAATTGACTGTCACGAACAAACAAACATATACTAAGTCTCTTTCGAAATTATATATATACCAGAATCCGGCACCTTCACCTCCGGAGCCTTCACACCTGGTGCCTACGCCCCCGGTGCCTGCGCCCCCGGAGCCTTCGCTCCCTGCGTCTGCGCCCCCAGTGCCTTCGCTCCCAGGGACTTTGAATCCTTTGAATAAAAAAAAATCGAATCGGTGCTTATGAATCGAAATAAAAATCGAATGTGTCGTCTACGAACCAACGAACGAAGGTTACATGTATGTACATATATATACAAAGTCTCTTTCGAAATTATATATTAGATTTTCCGATTCATCATAAACGAACCTATACAAAGATATTCTTATTGAACAGTGCAAATCTATATGTGTGTACATCCATGTGTATAGCTTTTGTACGCTGTGAAGATTGAAATTTGATTAAATTTGGCTGAACGTCGAGGATATCAAAGTCATCCAAATTGAGTAGTCGTCAGATACTCGAGCCCAGTGACAGCCACATTCAAAAGCAATTAACTGCTATAGACGACAGGTTACGTAGTAATGAAGGACTTGTGTTTCCAGACCATGCATTATTGTGAGGATTCAATCTAGCGTGAAACTGACGAAATTACTTATATTACAGAAGATAAATAATTTGAGGTAAAATCATTATTGCTTGTTATGAAGTTTTTCATTTATTTCTACTTACTTATAATATAAGTACATAGGTATACAAATAAGTACGATGTTTAAATTGAGTGCTTTTTGAGAAAAATTTTATTGATACAAAAAAATATATATATGTATATACATATATACATATATATATATATATATATATATATATATATATATATATATATATATATATATATATATATATATATATATATATATATATATATATATATATATATATATATATATATATATATATATAGATATGGATGTATACTCTTTATATGTATATGCATGTATTTATATACAGTTTAAATTATATAAATGAATACTTCTATATTGATACAAGTCAAAAACTAGAGAGCTATAAAATCAAACACAGCTTAGTTTTTTTCATAGTTTAAAATGTGTTGAAAATTAATGTTATGTATGTATGTTTGTATGTCTTTCATTTTTTTTCCTTACGTAAATAGACATATATGTATATATATATATATATATATATATATGTATTTATATATATATATATATATATATATATATATATATATATATATATATATACATATATATGTGTATATATATATATATATATATATATATATATATATATACATATATATATTTGTATATATACATACAGTGGCGGACTGGGACTGAAATCAGTGTTTGCCAGGAGTCAAAGGGGACCCCACTCATGGTTTTCTTCTTTCCATCACGCTTAAAATCAAGAGTAAAAAATAAATAAAATTTTCAAAAATGTAGGAATCAAAAATTAAAAGTGCAATTATAATCAAATATTATTTTTAAAGTATGAAGTAAATTTAAATCGCTGGTTGATAATGAATCGTCCTATCAAAATTGTTTTCAGCAATTCTGTCAAGAATTGCTTAAAGCAATTTTGATAGGATATGTATCTTGAGGTTGGAAATGGTCCGCGCAAAAGAGCAAATGTCCCACGCAAATGTTGAAAACTTACATTTCGACCCTTATAAAAAAACCCCACTGCGCCTACCTGGCCAATTTCAAACAATATAGCATTTTTACTATACAAGTCGCTGAATTACGAGACACTGAAAACTTGCAAATTAACGAGACATCTATGAATTGTACATAAATTTTATTGTACATTAATCATACTCAAATAGTGGTGACATAGTAGGTAGGAAGGATTTTAGCCAATTTTTAATCGGGAACCGTTTCAACAATGAAACCAGAAAAAATTGGCAAACTCTATTAGGACACGATCGACCTGGAGTCACAAATATCCAGGTCTGACCAGCAGCACTTCAGATATACTCGAAAAAATTATTTTCAATCGAGCTCAGCTCATGGGATCGAACCCGACGCCTCTCGGTGTTAGGCAGAATCTTAACGACCGAGCTATGCTGCGATATATATGTACATATATATATGGTCATACTTTCACATAGATACTAAAAACATTCTACAATATAGGTATATTTTCAGAATCAAGAAATTTGGATTTGCAACAAATTCACGAGAAATAGAAGGTGGGGGGTGCCGATTTTATTATATCCGTTACAACAATTAAGTTAGATAAAATGGTAAACTTTAATAAAAGACAGTCGATCTGGGTTTAATATCCATCCAGATTTGCAAATAAATGTAGCAACGTATATATTATTAATCAAATAATTACGGGATTTGAACCCTTAACCTCTCTACTGGTAGCAATTACTAAACCAGTGAGTTACGCTGTTTCCTTTATTATATAATTCAATCTCTGTTGATTATATTTCGTTGAAATGTCTTAAAAGTAATGCAAGCAATTATGTCGCAATTTTAATTCGATATTTTATTTAATTTGATTATTTTAAATTTCCACTTCTTAAATAAACTTCTCACAATTTTATAAATGAATAATTGAAGTTTCACAGTCGTGCCGTTTTCTGTCGCGTAAGTTAAATATATTCGCTTCACTAATGCAATACGACATTGTTGTGTCGCGCGTATTCTTAATCCCGCCAATAAAGAGTCGAGCAAATCCAGGCAGGTTAATAATAAAACAAATCTGAGTCGGCGTAAGAAAATTGCCTGGATTTTCCGGCGTTTTCATTTTTATGCGGCGCGACGAGGCCGCGTAATGAAAACGTTATGAAAGTTAAACATTTTCCCTTCGCCGTACAAATATTGTATGTGTAGCGGCCGTAGACAATCTCGGCGATGGTAGAGCCAGATGGGGGAGGGAAAGTAGAACTCCTGCTGGGTAGAAGTAAGTTAGAAATATTACCGGGACCCCCGTCGTAATATCGGATTCCGGGAAAGCGTAACACTCACGAGCCAGAAAAACGACTACCGGCAAAAGGCAGAACTCAAAGTGTTAGACGTATACCAACCTTAATATCTTAGCAATTTGACACCATTACACTGCTGAATTATTTTCTAGGCATGATCTGTACCCGTTTGTGAAAATCGTAACTTTGTGTCGATTCCGAGAATGTTGCACGTTCGAGAAAAGTATCGCGTATTTGTTATACGAAACTAGATCAAAGCGCACGCCTTTGCCGAGGCTGAAATAAATACACACATATGCACATAAGCATATCTATATCATATATTTATATACATACATATAGAATACATGTATATATGTATGTAAATATTAACGTTCTTTATGCGTTTTTCCAATATGCAAAAATACAGTTTTCAATTTTTATCACCAAATTTTATATAAAATATCGTGGTATAGTATATTTATATCTCAAATTTAGTATACTCTTAAGCTATAAATTTTTCTATAAAAATTCTGGCCCGAGCATCGCCTGGCAATTATACTAGTTATACGACGTGCTATGTTCAAGGCCTTAATGGGAGATAGTTCGATTCATTTGGAACATTTTGAGCATTTGAACACCAAAATTGTTGAAAAAAACACCAAAATTTCACATTAAATTGCTAATTTCTGCTCAAGTTAAAAATTGTATGTTAGTAAATTACTATTTTTATTTTCTAGTATTTATTTAATAAAATAAAAACAAATCCAACTATCTGTGCTAAAAGAAAAAAATACTGGAAGCATGATAAGTTTTCAAAAAGGAAAATATATGGTAAATAATACTTATTTTTTTGGATTTAAAAAACAATTAAATTGACCTTAAGAGAGCAAACCTTTTGAAAAAAAATCCTGCTTATTACCCTATTTTTAAGGTATCACTTATGTCTTGCCAATTATCAGAATAAGGGTGTAAAAATCCTATTTGAGAGAGCGCGCCGAACAAAGGCCACCATTCACAAGTGATTTTAATCTTATATATAATTTCGAAAGAGACTTTGTAAGAATGTAAGTATTTTTGGTTGAGAATCGAAAACATGTCAGTTTCTATGACGACGTATGATTGTATTATTCGATTGTATGAATTTTTTTTTTTTTCGATTTTCGAAAATTTTGAATAAAAAAACAAATGAATATTTACTATTAGATTCGCTAGTTATGTATAAAAATTTCAATAAATGCTTCATTTTAATCAATGTAATGTATGTATTTTAGTATGTCATTAGTGAATATGTTTGTCCACATGTGTCGCCTTTGGGTAATTCCTGTCATGGCACATATTTTTATGTAATAAAATAAATGCATACATAGTATGCAGATAGACCTTCATACTAATTAATTTACAATCTTTACAATGTTCTATGCATAAGTTCTCCCTACTGTATCTTTAAGCTCCCTTCATATTTTACGATATGAATTTTTAATCCCTCAGTGATCGAATGAATTCTTAACTAAATAGTGTAATTTTTTGCATACACAAGTCTTTGTTTATTTTCAAATAAATACTTTTATACATTATACACGGTGTTATGAAGTTAAGTGCAAGGCCTTAAAGGGATGACCTCATGTCATTTAGAACATTTTCAGCTACATATGTATATGTATGTATGTACATCAAGATCTGAAAATTACCACCACCGAAGTGAGACGAAGGACTCGAGCATGTATTAGAAATATAAATTTGAACCTAAAAAATAAATAGTTTTCACTACTTGTTTATTTATTAGATACTGGTTGTTTTACCCGGCTTCGCTCAGTATTTGTAAATAAACAGCTTAAACATCTAATAGTAAATATTAATTTGTTTTTTTATTAAATTTATTTGGATCGAAAAAAATATATATCGAATCGTCGTCACAGAAACTTTGATTTGTTTTCTATGTTACCAACCAACATTACATACTCACATACTTACAAAGTCTCTTTCGAAATTATATATATACAGCAGCGTGGCTCGGTCGTTAAGCTTCTGCTTAACACTGAGAGGCGCCGAGTTCGATCCCTTGAGCTGACCTCGATTGAAAAGAATTTTTCTGAGTATATCTGTAATGCTGCTGGTCAGACCAGGATTTGTGACTCCTGGTTGATCGTTTCCTATCAGAGTTTGCCAATTTTCTCTGATTTCATTGTTGAAACGATTCCCGATTAAAAATTGGCTAAAAATCCTTCCTACCCACTATGTCACCACTATTTGAGTATGATTAATGTAAATATTACAATAAAAATGTATGTACAATTCATAGATGTCTCGTTAATTGTCGAGTTTAAGTCAGTGTCTCGTAATTTAGTGACTTATGTATATAATAAAAAATGCTGTATTGTTTGTAATTTGGCCAGGAAGGCGCATTGGGGTTTTACCTGTAATGCCTTCCTGGTATGAAATAAAATAAAATAAAATAAAATAAAAATATTAGACTAGCTAAACCCGGCATGCGTTGCAATGCCACAATAATGCATGCAATTCCCGTTCCCGTTCCCGCTCCCACTCGCGATCTCATCCCCGTTCCCGTTCCGGTTCTCGTTCCCGTTCCCATTTGTCGGAAAAACGCAGGCAGCGAACACGTTGGTCGTGACGCGAAAACATTTGAAATTATAGCGTTACAATGACACTCATTCCCGTTTATCCCGTTTCAGTTACCGTTTTTTTTTTCATTGTAATCTTCCTGAACATGCATCCAACAAATCCTGAAAGTTTCATCGTAATCGGTTCAGTGGTTTAGGAGCCTATTCGAGACACACAGACAGACATTCATTTTTATGTATACATACATATATATATATATATATATATATATATATATATATATATATATATATATATATATATATATATATATATATATATATATATAGATATGGATGTATACTCTTTATATGTATATGCATGTATTTATATACAGTTTAAATTATATAAATTAATACTTCTATATTGATACAAGTCAAAAACTAGAGAGCTATAAAATCAAACACAGCTTAGTTTTTTTCATAGTTTAAAATGTGTTGAAAATTAATGTTATGTATGTATGTTTGTATGTCTTTCATTTTTTTTTCCTTACGTAAATAGACAGTGGAAGCCATTTAAAAAAACACCTTTTAACAACGTCACTGTTTTCTGTGCACTCTTTGAGAGTATCCATTTCAGCAGGTGTGCCCTTAAAGCCTTACGCTTTCTATCCAAGACGAGGCGCGTTCATCTCGACATCTCTGGAGTGTCAACTGTAGAGAGGTCCAAAGAGTCATCCACGCCGGTGTTGTTTCATACCTGTGTGGAGTATGTAGAGCTGCCAACTCACCTAGTATTCGAAGTCCTTTGACAATTTATAGCAGCTCGCTTTATGCACTACCTAGGGTTCAGGACTACCTGAAGCTCATTCTCCAAATGGTCTCTTTGACGTACGTATGAATGTATATGTATGTATGTAATAAACGTACGTCTCCACTCATATGCAATTTCATATCTGCTAGCAGCGTTTTTGCATCGCGACGCAACAATGCCAAACTTGCATAATATGTATGTCTACCGATCTACATTCAAAATAATAATTCGACTCGCAATAATGTTTGTACGTACATTGGTATTGTGCACCTCGGTGGTTTCCAATCTTATAACATGATCTTGTCTGCCTCTTGTTGAACGTTTCCAACGTTAACGACGTTCCCATTAGTAACACGATAGGCTGTTCGAGCGCTCTCATTATCGAAGCGGATTTAAGAGCAAGCTCTGCACCTTGTTTAAAAATTATATATTCCATCATTATGACTATTAATTATCTAGGTAAGTGTGTAAATGTCTGATAATGAATTTCGTATTATTTTATATATCACAAAACCAATTAAAAGTTTTCTTCGATGTGAATGTAACTTTTAGTAAGCGGCTTAGACCTCCTCCATTCGACAAGCGCTCAGAGAATCTACTCGGCCAACTGGAAAATTTTATTATTCTGGTTTAGTGAAAACTGAGGAAAAGTTTCATGGTACAACTTCCTTTTGCTTTAATCAAATTCAATTTTTCAATAAAAAAAAAAGTTTAATTTGAGTATCAATATGTTAAGCATTTTCCTCTACATTTCACAATTGCTATTCTGTGTGGCGATTATTTCCTTTATTAATTTTATTCCTACATATGTATGTATATTACTACAAAAATTAATAAAACATCGGAATGCATTTAAAAGATTTGCAGTTTTTCCAAGCTTTTTATTAGCTTCACTCTGTTAGTTCAGTGATATTCCTGCCCGTCAAAAATTTGTGATCTGATTTTGATCCACTTCCACATCGCTTTGATATTTTACTGATATAAGGAGGCTAGCTAAGATTGAAGTAAACTAATGTCTACGACATGAAGTTAAAGACGTTTAATCATTAACAAACTCATTAAAAATTACATCGGAATCTTGTGTCAGATCGAAGCAATAACAAGCTATCGAAACGTGGCTTTCCACCACCCTTTCACATCTCAATTAGACAGTGGTAATAAAAAAAATTTTGCTCTCATTTATTATAAATTATATTTTAAAAATTCATATATTCTATTCACATACAAAATATTTCTATGTCTTAATAACGATAGTACATTAATTGAATATTACATTTTTACATTACCTATGTACGAAGTAACAATCCATAAAGTTTTGTGATAATGCGAATATTTGAACTCGAGATTTTGACTGACTCAGAATCGATTATTGATCACATTTACATCAGTTACTGAAATGCTTATTTTATATTAACATTGTTGGGTTTTTGATTTAGACTTTTTTGAGGTTTTATGGCATTTAGAATCTGAAAATCTATAAAATAATCAGCACTTTTTAAATGTAATTGCTACATTCCATCTTAAAGTCTTTGGTTTTAAGCTCGGAATGTTTGAAAAATTTATTGATTTCCTTGAAGTTTAATCTGCTATTAATTTCAATTACAACTGTTGGTTTAGTCGATGTACCATTTTAAAAGTAATCAAACAACTCCTCCCCCAGCCTCACTTGCGCGTAATACCAGTTTATGCTAATTGACTTTTTTCCTTGGTAAGAATATAAATTACGCATTTTTTCACGTTTCATAATTCAAACGAGAAAGATTTAATCTGCATAAAAATTGATTAATGGTCGGTTATCCTTCGTTATTTTTCAAGGAGCAAAAGGGTCAGACTTCCGCCCTTTCGGGGGGCTGACTGGTGGCCTTAGCTCACAATTTCTTCAACATTATTCACGAGTGGCGACACAAAGAAAACTGACGCAGAGATCTAACAATGAATTTAATTAAAATCACTGCAGGCAGCCGACTATACAACACAAAAGATGAATAAAGCAGCTTGAGCAAACTCTACGCGTATAATTTATTAAATATAAAATACATACAACGCCCCATCAAAAGAATCATACAAAGGAAACCTCATCTTTCCGCGTGTATCACTTATCAATCGATCAATATACATATTATATTCCCGAGTATATGTACATATACATACATATATATTTGAATTAAAAATTATATACATTTCATGTTTATAAGCCTTGGTGAATGCAGCAGATTACTAATAAATATATGTATGTATGTATGTACATCGAATTCCTAGCTTCGGATACTGTAAACGTGCTTGAGCTAAATCTTGATCCTTTTAGTTCCGCGAGGATTCTCCTAGCACTCGCTTTTGGCGCAGTTCCTTTCATGAAATTTGAACCTTTGTCATTCAACAATGAAGAATATAATTTCAAACATTTATAATCTGCTGCAGTGTGCTACATACTCCAACGTTTGATTATAATATAATATGCATGCATATAGTTATAAATGAACGACTGAAAGCAGGTCTGTGGTTCGGTGTAGTCGGTTCAAAATTCATCGGCTCCGACTTCTTTTATGATTCGACTCCAACTCCGATTCCAACTTGAACGAATTTAAAATCGAAAGATCAACTTTTCTTGCCAACGTATAAAATTATTAGTGATGAAAATAGTAGCGATATTCAAATATAAAAAATTAAAGGAATTTAAAAAAGAACTAAAAATTTACATTTAACCCAATTTATTGAATTATTAGTAATGAAATAGGTATAAATAAAAAGAAAGTACATATGTCCATTCATAATTTATGTATGTATGTAGGTTGTGAAATTCATACACAAACAAATTAAATTAATAAAAAAAAGTATTGTATGGAGGAAACTATCTGTTTTGGCCACAAACCATCAAAATACGTGCAGCTTAACGATTTTATTTATATTGTAATTTAAATCATTATTTTTTTTATTATATAAAGAAATTCTGAAATTTCAATTTATTGGTGGATTTACTTAAATAAAATAAGAGACTAGTTGACACATACCGTGATAAAGAAAATACTAATAATTATAAAATAAAAAAGCTCAAGTAAAAAAATAATTGTATTTAATAAAACTGTAGTAATAAAATAATGTACCTAAGTACGTATGTGATGATATAAAAGCGGTCCAAATCTCTTAGTAATATATTTAATTACATAAGTTTAAGCCGGGATCACAATTATTTTCTTACTACAGTTTTTTATAATTATATATCTTAATATTATATACAAAACTAAAAGGAAGCTTGTATTTAAAAAAAAAAAATTTACCACGGTTTTTATTTTAAAATTTTTAGTTAATTTTTGATTTTTATTTACAAATTAATTGAATTGTTATTTTAATTATAAGTACATATTATAACTAAGGATTCAAACCGACACCGCACAGATATTGCACTGTCACAGAATTTAAAGTGTTATAATTCTTCAATGCGCATTTTTAATAGGGAACTTACTCCCTTAAGGTGAATGAGGCTGTGCCATCGTATTAAACCATATACTATACGCTTATTATAAACATTCATTGTAAATGATATTAACAATTAGATACAACATAACTTCTCATTGATTACTTATCTCGCAGATAACGCTCAGTAAAGAGATGTAGTTCTAGCTGTGAAATGTCAGATCTGATACATTTGGCCGTAAATCGATATATAGCGGCTGGGTCTACGTGACTTTACAGAATATTAAATTACAGAAAACGCAAATATCGGAATGCAAAGATCGAAAATCGAAAGATCTTAAGTCGAAAGATCAAAAAAAAATGGTGCATGGTAAACGGAACATACTCACGTACATACTCATTTAATTTGCGCGAGCAGGATACAACAAGAACAAGAGGAACATGCTTTTCCTCCCGTATTCTGCGCGCGCACATTAACACGGGAGGAAAAGCATGTTCCTCTTGTTCCTGTTATATCCTGCTCGCGCAAATTAAGTGAGTATGTACCGTTTACCATGCACCATTTTTTTTTTTGATCTTTCGACTTAAGATCTTTCGATTTTCGATCTTTGCATTCTGATATTTGCGTTTTATGTAATTTAACATTCTGTCAAATCACGGAGACCGATAGCGGCTATATGCCATTACACAAAGCTATACACCAAATTTGAAATTTATATGTTCATATGAGAGTTAAAACTATAAATATTTATATATTAGAGATAACGAGAACCTATAAAGCAAATTTTATAAAATATAGAGTGAAAAAAGAAAAAGTTATAGGCGTTTAAATAATTAAAATTTGACAGCGAGATGGCAGGGCGAAAATTAATGAAACTACCGATGTGAATGATGAATGTGACAGATAAACGTCACCGTGTAATACGATGCAGTATTTTCAAACGTGTCTAATACGATATTTTTTCACAATCGTAATGGCGGATGCAGCCCTGACTAAAAGGCATCGTCAGACACTCTTAATCTGAAGTGAAATGAATATAGGATCCGGATGTGAAGGATTCCAAGTGAAACGCAGATTAAGTCAGAACTATGTATTTATTAACACATGTCTTCGGGCTTGTTCTCCAACAAGTGACCATAACAGCACGCATCCGGTCTCTCCCATGCATACCACACACACTTTATCCCAGCTTGACCAACCATACCTACGGCTCGTTTAAAAATCATTCCTACATTTCGGTCATTCCTGACTGTCATTCGCCCTGGGATGACATTCTTTGTCTTTTATATTTTTACAGCATTTCATCTCACATTCTTTTACATTTCATCTTCTACTCTATACAATGTATCATCTTACATTCTTTTAAAACATTTCCTCTATCATCCTCAACAATGTTTCATCTCACATTCTTTTAAAACATTTCCTCTATCATCCTCAACAATGTTTCATCTTCCATTCCATAAAATCATCTTATATTCTTCTAAACATGCTTTCAATTGTCACAATTACAATTTACATCACAATTAAAATCATCATCACCACTACATTTCAATACACTTATACATCAATCATCATCACCACTACATTTCAATACACTTATACATCAATCATTTTACAATTTACATAACAATTACAATTATAACAAATTAATCGTTACACATTTCACTACAAATCAATTTTTACATTTCAACACAATTCAATCTTCAATAAAGTTACACATAAATCATCACAATTACAATTTAAAATTATTTCAAGCAATACAAAACAGAAAGGTATCACAATTACAATTTAAAATTATTACAAGCAATACAAAACATTAGAATCAATACCTTTACAATGACAAGTTAAATCTTTACATTGGAAACAATCACATTTTAAAACATTACTAGAATTAGCAATAAAACATTAAAATCAATACCTTTACAATGACAAAAGTTAAATATTTACATCGGAAACAATCACATTTTAAAACATTACTAGAATTACATTTCAATACAGTTATCTTATATTCTTCCAAGCATGTAACCAAATTAAAACATGATTCAATATACAAAGCACTTCCCAAAAAATACTAGAATAAGCAATAAAACATTACACTTTTCAATCATCAAATTACAAGTAAGGCTTAACTAAAAACCCTCCAGATATTTCACTTATTCTCTAATTCACAAACGCACACTTCACTTCCATCGGAACAACTTAAATACTATCCAATGCCAGCGGCGATTCTCCGTGACCATCCGATGAATCTGCCGTCACCCCACAGATTTTCTGCTAGTAATTTACCATAAATGAAGTCAACACATATTGGTTCTGGCTCACTGATACATCCAGTAAGTCTTTTCTCAATCCATGGTTCTATTTTCTTTTCCATTGAATTAACATCAATCCGACTACGACCGAGCTTGAAAGTGAATACAGTGTCTTTTGGTGTTGAAATTTTGACTGGGTCCCTTAATCCTTCTTGTGATTTAGCCATATCTTTCTCTTTGTCTTTATGTTTCTCCTTTTCTTTATTCTCATCTTCAGAATTCTTCAAATGACTATAATCCTTAGATCCTTTTTTAAATTGATCATCGGGTGGTTCATCTGTATTTGAAGACGGTATGTCTCCGTAGTCCCAAAGTCTTCTTCTTTGCAATCCATCACTGTTCACACTTACATCGGCCATGTTTACATCTCCATCAGCCATGTTCGCATCGTCCTCTTCATTATTGGAAACAATGAGTTCTGCTTGAGCAGACATCTCTCGTGAAGCCCGTTGCTGCAAAGGTCTTTTGTGACATTTAAATTGTCTTTTACATGCCTGTTGCCACACTTCCTTACGATCCCTCATCTCTTGCTCTTTTTTTTTCCTCGGCAGACTCCGTTCTAAGTTAACCTCCATCAAAACACACGGTTTATTAACAAATTTCACAATGGATTCTGTTATGGGGCTACCCAACAGGGCGGCACCCGGGATACTGACTTCTTTTCTTATTTCTTCTTGTATTGGAATACTGACTGGTTCTCTTATTTCTTCTTGTGATTTAGTCATATCTGTTTCACCCGTGTCTAGTCGCACTGAAGAAGCGTCTAAAGTAGTTTGAGACGGCGATGCTGCAGGCTGTGTACCGTTTGACATCTTTGGTGTTTCACCGGCCCCACTTGAATCGGAGTCAATGGGCTCTGCTTGAGCAAGCATTTCTCGTTCTTCAAAGACGAGCTCTTCGTCATCCCACTGGAACTCTTCTATCAGCTTCTGCTTAAGGATAGTCCATGATCTAATTATCCCTTCTGAATCCAGGAACATTCTCGCTGTTCCTACGCAATATACTCTCCCGTAGACCATTTGCTGCAGGGGCGTCCAGTGGAAGAACTTCGCAAATTCTTCCATGCGCTCAATCCACTGGCTGATTGGCACACCGCCGATCCCCTTAAACCGTGGCGCGTACGTCTCGAATTTGTCTCTATCAAAATATGGCACTTCTTCTTCCTCTTCATCCTCGTCGTCATCATCTTCGTCTAAGTCCGCGAACCTCTGCATCTCCACGACAGTTAGCCGACGTACAACTGACGCTGACAATGGCGCTATCGTCTTGGATATCATCATCGTCGTGTGGCGTGTTCGCTGACGTGACGTCACCCACGTCACGGGCTTCGCCTTTATGCTCGTACGCGTTCTCGCTGTCATCGCGCGCGCGTCCTAACCTCAACTGTCAAAACTCCGCGTCGTCGTCTGACCGCTCCTGGCTGTCACTCGAATGTCTTCGGGCATCCCGGACAAAGCCCCCAAATATAGGATCCGGATGTGAAGGATTCCAAGTGAAACGCAGATTAAGTCAGAACTATGTATTTATTAACACATGTCTTCGGGCTCGTTCTCCAACAAGTGACCATAACAGCACGCATCCGGTCTCTCCCATGCATACCACACACACTTTATCCCAGCTTGACCAACCATACCTACGGCTCGTTTAAAAATCATTCCTACATGAATATAATGAAAAAATAAACATTTTTCTGTTTTATTATCACTGTTATAAATGTATAATGTACATATGTATGTATGTATATACGTATTTACTTGATATACTTTTACCCTGAGAGGTCCGTATGCTGATTTCTAGCGGAAGCGAAGGAAACGTTAAGCTTCGCCTCAGATGCTGTACGTATGTATATCTATGTTTGCTTTTCATATTTCTCGAAAGAAATATTATAAGCTTCACGTCGACCACTTTAGATCTGAACAAACGAGAATCCAAAGCTCTCGAAAGTAAGACTCTCTATGCAAATGAAACTAGAAGGAATAATAATGTAAAAATATATAAACATGCGTACATGGAAAACAGCTTTTTGTTGTTTCCCATCGCCCATACTATTTGTCAAAAATAAATCACCACTACAAAAGTGAAAGCTCGACACCATCAATCTTTCTTTTGCCTCCACCCCTTTCCCTTCCCTCTTTTTGGAATACACTACGATTCCGTGAACCGTTTCTACCCGCTTACAAAATGCTCAGTACTGTGTAAGTTACATATATACTTTTATGACTACATATAAAGGAGTAAAATAATGTCTGAAAACTTTGATTCAGTATATGTATATAATTGAAATTAAATAATTAAACACCATTTTGAGCATCTATCGCCCGTCTGGTTGCTTATTATACGATGTAACTAATCAATTAATTTACACTTATTATACAAATTAATTATTAGTGTCCCTTGTGAATTTTTTTAATTAAAAGCTTCTCCCCCTTTCTCTTTTTCGACGACTTTGGAAAAACGACTAATCCCACGTGATTAAAATTTTACAGGGCGGCTCGTGTACCACGACAGAGTCGAGTTCTGTAATTTGGACCAGTTTTCCATCCCTATACATCTCCCG
Organism: Arctopsyche grandis; assembly: GCF_051622035.1. Taxonomy (NCBI): domain Eukaryota; kingdom Metazoa; phylum Arthropoda; class Insecta; order Trichoptera; family Hydropsychidae; genus Arctopsyche; species Arctopsyche grandis. The sequence continues at coordinate 17,484,089 of NC_135357.1, forward strand.
TGAGGGTGGGCGCTGTTTCGTCAGACTTGGCTAATTTCAGTTTGAGCATTTTACAAACGTTGGCGCGTAATAATGGCCAACAACAAAGTAAAAGCCGACGTAATAAATTACGACCGCACAGGTGGAGAGCCGCAGGTCGGTCGCTCCCCAGTGGACTCGATAGCCCACTCAATAATTCCCGGCTAAAGTTTTCTCGAAACACTGTAATTTTAGTGAAATTATCCTCTTTGTCTCTATGGACGCCTATAATGAAACACTAATTTCCGCGCTCGAAAAGTATGAAGTTGTTTGCGCTACACTTCATTTATGGAATTCATAATTTACCTTCTAATACAATTCCATTGTTATACCTCATATTTTACTTTTCCATATTGACTGTTCGCAGACAAAACGAAAACGGAGCTAAACGAATAATTGATACTCTTCCGAATACCAAAAGGGTGCTACTTTCAATAAAAAAAAATTCGAGTGTGACCAACCCATGACTTTATCTATGTATTTGAGGACTATAAGAAAGTTACAACACAAAATTCGATATTGACCCGTACTACGGATCCCAATCGAATATTCGAATATTCGAGTATTCGAATTATTCGTCTGATTTTTTAGCCATTCGTTATTCGAATATTTCATCAACTATTCGAATATTATTCGTGTATATATTTTTTTATAAACTAAATAAACAAAATCAACATGAAAAGAGTGATACGAAGAAGCCGAAGATTATGAAGAAATCAAATATTTAATGGGGATAATTGTAATTAAAATGAAGATAATGAAGAAGATGAAATGTCTACATGTGAAGAAACGGATTTTTATTCATTAAAAACGGAAATGTTTGAAGAAAATCACTTTTCGATCGATAATAATCTCTACGAAATTTTAGAAAACATCAGAAAAATAAAGTAAAAATAATACGAATATTTAACGGCGAAATATACATTCTTACAAGAAATCATAATGAAAAAAGAAAATAAAAAATAAGACGATTAATTCAAGATTCATTCAAATTTATGCTTGGTACATATGTAATTAACTTTTTTTTAATTTTCGAATATATTCGAATAGCTCTTGATTTACTATTCGATATTCGAATAGTTGAAGTCGACGAATATTTGGGATCCCTAAACCGTACAGACAGATAATGAAATACTAATAACTATGACTAAAGCCCGGATAACCAGGGTGCCGTTCATTGTTCAAATGTTGTAAATGCATTGTTAAAGGTTTGCCGAACCTTTTTTACAAAGCATTTACAACAATTGAACAATGAGCGGCGTGCTCTAACTATGACAACGATACAAATTGAGCACAAATGTATGGAAACTTGCACAAGACAAGAGTTCTATTTCCGGTTGTCGGATTTTGTTCAAATTTTTTTAGTACTTAAAATCACTATCAGTATTATACACATTAAATAACAAGAAAATCAAAATACTTTAAAAGGTCAAAATAAAATAATGAAATATTGTATATTAAGGTATAAAGAATACAAATATAAATTTTCAGCTTGATACGTTCAGGGGTGTGGACAGAGTAGTGAGCACAATATTTTTGACCTTTCTAAGAGGAAAAAATCCCACTTCCAGTTTATAAAATTTAATGATTTTTTTTATTTTCATCACATTTTCACATTCGTAACGAGCTCACATGTTTAATGGGTCAAAAAAATAGTGAAAAAAAATCTAACAAGAGTAAACTGTCACTTCCGGTTGACGGATGCATACCAAATTTTATAAATAACTTGGTATTAAGCTTAAACTTCTTGATATGAAATTTTAGTTCAATAAACCAAAAGGTTTATGAGAAAATCATAAAAAACCTCGATTCTCTAGAGTAAAAGGACTACTTCCGGTTCAGATAAAAATATTTAAAAATTATTAAAATAAAAAGGCAATTTAATCAATATTTCAACAACAAATGTACAAATGTGTGGGATTAAAATTTCACTCAAAATGATTTCAATGGGGTTTCAATCAAAAAGATTTCAATGATTAGGGTTTCAAACAAAATTATGATCCCGGCTTAAACTAATGTAATTAAAGAGGTATGGGCCGCTTTTAGATCATCAATTACATACCAAGGCGGCCCATACCTCTTAGTAACATATTTAATAACATATCATAGGAATAAATAAGCCGAGCGCTTTTATCGAATTTCATTCGAGTTTTTTAAGGTATCACGTTGTTGTAAAAGTCGAACCGAAAACTTTCCTTGTGATTGAATAAATATACGACGATCGAAAACTTGACGTAAGCAGAATAACTACCCAATACATAATTCACAATCTGATGAAATTTGTTGTGCGAATAAGATCGATTGCAATATTTCAAACGGTGAATACTTTCAATATTGAATTCATACCCAACCCTTTCCCACGCATCGATCAAAATGAAATATTGCTCCACAGAACACAATCCACCCACCCGTGACAATATCCACACGCGTATCATATTACACAACATTTGTATATATGTATGTATGTGCTTACTTGGACTCGCACATATGCGTCGCATTTTCTAAAAACTGTCGAAATTTTCACCTCCATCCGAAGCATCGACACCTCGTGTCTCAGCGATTGCATTCGCTACGACTTTTCACGGTCGTGAATAATTGAATGGTATAGCTCCTTTCGCGTTGGCGCAATACGTCAAAAATGATTTCAGCCGTACGACTGTTCGTCAAATATTCAAAGGGGAGACAGACGGCAAAAAGTCGTAAGAACCGTGGGCTCGTACCGGTTGAATAATCTATGGTATGTGAGGTGCGTGCCTCGCGTTACGACGCCAACGCTAATGCTTTTATTACGCCGCTATAAAGCTACGCCACAACTGTAAAACTTCCTCCGTGGATCTCCTAGTCCAAGGATATCTCATCGGGACGAAATTCCGATTAATTATTTAATCCGGCGTGACATCTCCCTGAGTGATTCTGCGACACTTCGGATTTTACTGCGCAATTTTATAGGGACTCGTCCATATTAATTGCTAGGAGTTGATGGTGAATTCTTACTTACTCGACCTTACTTCTATTTCTGTATATTTTTAGGATGAGGCGTATTTTACTGAAGTAGCAGTAGAAGATTGTGTACATCTACACAGTCAGTCCCATTTAACCTCCAAGAAAGATTTGCGAACCAATTTGTATGAAACGCTCATCCTCAGTCTACATATGTATGTTTGTACATACATATGTACATAGTACATATATACATCTGTGGAAGAAATTATTATATTTTATAAATTATCTGCTTTTGAATTTGATCTAAGTAGTAACTATATATCTAAATAAGATTCTCAGAAATAACTTGGATAATAAAAATATTTCTCAAGGAAATTTTGAAACTCTTATATTAGCCATTATATTTGAAAGTGGCATCAATCTACTATTCTTCATTTTAAGAAATATCTCGCGAAACATAAACACAAAGCATATAACGTTTTGCGTTTAGCAAAATATATAAAATACGTTAATAATTGCTTTTCCGAAATTCTGAAAATATCGAATTAAAATAAGTTGCCACACTTGTGAATTAAGTAAACAGAATTGGACTTAGCACTACTTTCAAATGTAACGGCTCATATATTTTATTTAAATTGGCACACATACAGAATAAAATATATATGTATATATATTTTATTATATATACATATATATATATCATCATCATCATCATTTACAGCCATTCGCCATCCACTGCTGGATGAAGGCCTCTCCAACACGCTTCCACTCGTCTCTGTTTTGCGCAACACTCATCCATCTCATTCCGCACATTTTCCTAATTTCGTTCACCCATCTTCCTTGCGGTCTTCCTTTTACTCTTTTGCCTTCTCTCGGGTACCATTCAAGCACTTCTTTTGTCCACCTGTCGTCCATCCTCCTAGCTACGTGACCCGCCCATTGCCATTTCAATCTCTTCACTCTATTCACTATGTCCACTACCCTTGTCATATTTCTCACCCACGTGTTCCGCTTCCTGTCTTTCCTCGTTATGCCAAGCATACAGCGTTCCATACTTCTTTGAGTGCATTGGATTTTATTTTGCATCTTGGCGTTCAGTGTCCAAGTTTCACATCCATACGTCATCACTGGCAAAACGCATTGATCAAAGATCCTTTTCTTCAGGCAGAGTGGCATTTTTGATTTAAAAACAGCATTCATCCGTCCAAATGCACTCCACCCTAATTTCATACGTCTCTTTATCTCTTCATTTTTACTACCAGACATGTCAATTATTTGACCTAAATATAAATAACTATTTACTACTTCTACTGGTTTATCATCTAGGGGGATGCTATCAGGCATGCAATAACTATTGAACATTAGTTTAGTCTTATCTACGTTAATTTTTAATCCTACTTTTCTACTTTCCCTATCCAGCTGTGTTAGTCTGATAAGTAGGTCAGCTGAATCACGAGCTACTAAAACTATATCGTCTGCGAACCGAAGGTGACTCAAAAAGCGACCATTGATGCTTACTCCGGCTGTATCCCAATCCAATTTCCTGAAAACTCCCTCAAGCACCGCATTGAATAACTTGGGCGAGATTGTATCTCCTTGTCTTACTCCTTTTCCTATGCTAAATCTATCTGTACCTGAAAAAATTTTAACCGAAGCTGTGGCATTCTTATATATTGCAGCTAACAGTCCCACATAGGGTTCCGGCACTCCCTGTGTTTTTAGAGCGTTAAGTACTGCATTATGACTAACTGTATCGAAGGCTTTCTCATAATCGACGAAACCTAGGCACAATGGCCGTTGATATTCGTTGGCGCGCTCGATTAGTTCGCCAAAAGAATGGTAAAACCCCAGGGGAAGATAATATTCCCATTGACTTACTAAAATGTGGCGGCCCCCCCCTAATTAATATCTTAGCTAGGCTTTTCAGCAAATGCATCCAGAACCAAGCTATACCAGAAGGATGGAATAACGCAACTATCATTTTAATACACAAAAAAGGCGACAAAAGCGATATCAAGAACTACCGACCCATTAGTCTACTTTCAGCGGTCTACAAGCTCTTCACGAAGGTTATTACAGAAAGGCTGAAGAATATCCTCGACGAGAACCAACCTATAGAGCAGGCAGGGTTTAGGGCAAATATATATATATATATATATATATATATATATATATATATATATATATATATATATATATATATATATATATATTTATATATATATATATATATATATATATATATATATATATATATATATATATATATATATATATATATATGTTACTATGGCAAAATTGTAATAAATAAATAAATATATATATATATATATATATATATATATATATATATATATATATATATATATATAGTTATTTATTACAATTTTGCCATAGTAACATTACATAGTAAGTCATCAATATGGCTAAACAAAACAAATTTCTATATTGAACCGTTTAGACACATTCACACATAGCGGCAGCATTTTGAAATATTAATACATAGCTAAGACAGAATTTTCGATACAAATTGAGCGCAAATGTATGGAAACTTGCACAAGACAAAAGTTCTACTTCCGGTTGTCGAATTTTGTTCAATTTTTTTTATTACTTAAAAGCACTATCTTTATTATACACAATAAATATAAGGAAAATTAAAATAATTTAAAAGGTCAAAATAAAATAATGAAATATTATTTTAAAAAAAAATACTACTTGGTTTACGAATTCTAACCGAAACCTTAGCGTCTCTAAGTTAGTACACAAAAAATACAAATATAAATTTTCAGCTTGATACGTTTGGGGGTGTGGACAGAGTAACGTGATCATTAATCGATTCTGATTTCGAATCAGTCAAAATCTCAAAAATCCGCGCATGGGTGACGATCAGCAAAACCGCTATGCCAGTGCTCGAACCCATGACCCCTGAGTTGTTAGCATTATACGCTAACTTCTGGGCTATGCTGCTAGTTAGCATGAAAACGTAAAAATCTTTCGACTTCGTTTCTGATAATTTTTTATCGTACAACACAATAAAATAATATTTTGAAGTCTTGAGACAACTACAAACGCAACTAAGATTATGAATATGTTATGAAAGCTTTGTTGCTAGTACTGCTAGATAAATTAGTAGACAAGTCTGTCGATATGCAAACATACGTACAAACTCTCTCAATTATGATCATTAATAGACAATATTTTAAAATTTTCCAATATGTAACGTATACTTATACTTCAACTACAAACCCAACCGATTACCGAAATCAAATATGTACATCCTCAAAATGGCCACTTTAAAGTTGATGAACACTTTTGCGAATGTTAAATCGGAGTGGTAGAAGTGCTCGATGGCCTACGGGGCCTTGGTCTGGCTTGTTCGAACGTAAATAACTGAACTTTCTAAACAATAAACCCCTCTGGCAGACCGGAACCGCAAAACCGGACCGTACCCACCACCCACCTGCGAAATATCTCGTTCCCCACTTTTGTCAGAAAACCCATCTCTATACACCTTGTTATTACGTATCGCCGTTAAATTACCGACAAAGACAATACGACGAGTATTGATTGGTGCAAATAGTTTCGGTTCGAGTTTCTACCGAAATATGTTCCACCGGCAATTTGTCATTTAAAATGCTATCCCTTCGACTGTATATTATACATTGTAGTATTGCATTTCGGTCTGAAGTCAATATTGCTGAGACCGTACACCCCAAATAGCTTAGTCGCTATGTAATGTTCAAACTTTGCCTATAATAATACCTCGAATGCACTCGTTAAAATAATATACGATTTACCTGCTCGTAAACATTTTTTTCAGTTAAATTAATTACTCTAGTCTGAGCGCGGTATCAACACTGTCCCGGTGCAAAAGACATTCATCGTATTTGGGTCACCTCCCCAGAGTTGACCTTTTTAATAACGCATTCATGAAAGTTTAGAAATATATCAGTACCAAAGTGTATCTAGAATGGTGACTGGTAGACTTTTAACACGCTGACTCCCTCGTGGGATCGCTTATCAAAACTTCGATTTGTTCTAGAATCCCTCGGAGAGGCGTTGTTTCCCAGTCAATGTCAATAAAAACTTTAAAACATTTTCTTTCGCACAAACCCCGCAGTCGATACAAGTTTGGCGTTCATAGAAACTCTTTAACAATTCGAGTTTCTTTTGATTTGGACAAAAAAATTTCACGTTGCCTCAATATTTCAGATACAATTTTCATGCGAGATCTCTCATTCTATGCAAAATTTTGAATTGAGATTCATTAATAGTAGTCAAAACTGTTAATACTGAAATTAAAATTGTGATAATCTGACACTTGACTAAAGTCTTACTGAGGAACTTTTTTTCTATTGTTACTTTCTGCCTGTAATTTGTACGGCGTTTACCCTTTTCAATGCAACGTGCATGTTCGCATTATGCGGTTGATAATTACCAAAACTGTAGCATTGTTCTTGCGCTTGGCATTTAATTGCAACGCCTGCAGTTTACTGAAGCGCTTAAAATCGTGTCGAGGGGGTAGCCAAATAACTGGGTATAAAACCTGCATTCGCTGCATCTCCCGGTAGCTGGCCAACTGCGCGCGAATTAGCCTTTTGATTTACCACACGGTCGTAATTATAGATTTCCTGAAGTACTTTTTCGTATATATCATGATAAAACTATCTGTATGTTGTCTCTAAAATGTAGCACATTTGGTCCAGATTTTTTCACACTCTGGAATCATTTGATCTTAGCAACAATTTATAAAAATGCTTATGGATATTGATTTCTATGTATGTGATTTTTTTTTTTTCTGTATTTTAAATATCTTGGCTAATTAGTATTATGAAATTAAAAAAATACAGTTTTATATGTAGCTGAAAAAAGTAAAAAGATTAATGTATCAAGGATGTGAGTAAATTTAGACATGCAGCTAAGCGAATGAATGAAATAAATGACATATTTGGCCAAAAATCAATAGATATCGCGTATTACCTTACAAGTAGCTACACGCCAAATTTGAAATTTATATATACATATGAGAGTTAAAACTATAAATATTTATATATTAGAGATAACGAGAACGAATAGAGCAAATTTTATAAAATATAGAGTGAATTATAGGCGTTTAAACAATTAAAATGTGATATGGCCATTTCAAGGCGAAAAAGTTGGAAGACACGGGACGAACGGTTGTTAAACGTCAAGAAGGTCTACGTGCCCCGTTTTTAAAACGAGTTGTATACGATATTTTATCTCCAACGTAATGGCAGAGGATACATTAACGTATATTGATAACCAAAATGAGCAATATGGCAAAGTATGAAAACGATCGGATAAGTGATAAAAATGACCACTAACACGAAAGCCATGTGAAAAGTAAAGGAGGTATGTAAAAATGGGCTTAAATAGTATTCAGGATGATGCAGAAGAGTGAACGAAAAGGGTTTCCTCCAGCATTGCACGATGAAAGGCTGAAAATGATGATAGTGACAATTACCAATAAATTACCTTAACTATTATTTACTTTATATTTCATTCTGTATTATACTCAATTTTGACTATTATTCATTCCTTCATTGTGATGAAATTTTCCGTGAAACAAAGTGCTCTGAGATGGGTATTTTCCGTTGTCTTCTGTAGGGAAAAGAAAGTAATGAAATAAAGGAACAATTATTATAATTAATATAATATTTAATAATGCAATCCTACAAATTATAAGACAGATAAAATAAGTATCGATAGAAAAATTCTCACAAGAGATTTTTCACCAATTATAAATGTGAAAGCAAAAACTCAACTTTACGACTAACTGAACGTAGGTATAACTACGTGTGTCAATTAAAAATTCTGATATGAAGCTTTCAACATGGAATCACAAATATAAAATCATACAGCTTCGAAGTCTAACCAGGGTTTAAACCCGGAAACTCAGTAGCTAGTAGCACATGCCATCCTTGTCGCACTCGTCTCTCGACGCTCCGTGAGAACGGACGTGCCGAAGACGTACTCTCTGTGCGAGCGCTCATAATACAGCGATACGCCATACCGTCAAAAAACCTACACCTTTTAACATACACCACAAACACCCCCCACAAAACGAACACATGTTGGCACCATGCGAGGATCCAACCTGAAAAAGCGAATTAAGAAGACACTGATAACTACAACCGAAGCTCCTCAACCAGGCTGCTCTCAGACCGCTCAGATGGAGACCGAGTGGCAGTTTCCAAAAAATACGGCAAAGAACGTGAAAGATGTTGCTCCTGAATTTAAAATTCAGGAGAAAAACAAATTTGAAGGGCTCTTGGAAGTTTCCGATGTCCCCAGAAGCGGTGGAAGAATCCCGCCCATCATCATGACAGCTACTGGCACTCACGGCAGAATGATCGAGTCGATCAAGAAGTTTATAAAAGACTTCACAATGACTTACATTGGTCAAAATAATGTCAAGATACAATGTAAAAGTCTTGAAGACTTTAAAAAACTTCGGGATGGATTGACACCAGACCGACAATTCCATACCTTTTCCAGGAAGGAGGAAAAGGAAATAAAAAGTGTCGTACGTGGCTTGCCGAAATTGCCGGAAGCTGATATTAAAGATGACATCATCAGACAGGGATTCCCTGTAACCAAAGTCATACAGATGAAGACGAAGGAGCCTAGGAGCAACGCCACCGAGCTATACTTGGTGTTCTTCGAGCCATCGGTATCGGCAAAGAAGATTAAAGAAATCCGGTACATCTGTTACACAAAGGTCAGTGTCGTTAAATATACTAGTAAATTACAAAATATTACTCAATGTTTCAGATGCCAAGAATATGGACACGCTGCGAAAAACTGCAATCGGCAGGCCAAGTGCGTCAAATGTGCCGGCACTCACCTCACCGCACAATGCAATCAAGGAATAGTTACCCCTGCTGTCTGCTCAGGCTGTTCAGGATCTCACCCCGCTAACTTCAAAGACTGTCCAAAAAGACAGAGCTATCTGAAAATGCTGGAATCGAGCATCAATTGTCAAAGCCAACCCTTGGAAACTCCCAGTGGCGCAGCCACAAAATATCCCGGTCGTTAACGATCATAACTTCCCAAAGCTACCGACCATTAAAACTCCTTCACCAAATATCCCAAATATCCCTAAAAAACCCCACCAACCAACCAATCCCAACATTCAACCAACAACAGACCTAACTTCCATGGCGTCTATGACGAAGATGTTGAAGATCCTCCAGGAGATTCGTGCCAAGGCCAGCGGTTGCACCGACAAACTAGAGCTGGCACTCATGCTTGTCGAATATCTCGATGTCTTTGATTAACGGGAGGCGACTGAACATTCTAGCTTGGAATGCTCGTGGACTTAAGAATAAGATTGACGAACTAGAGTCGGCGATCGGTGAGTACTGTGTTGACATAGTTTTAATCTCCGAGACCTTCTTAAAACCTCATATCCGTATTAACCTACCTAACTTTAACTGCTATCGCGAAGACCGAGAACAGCATGGAGGGGGAGTTGCCATTTTTATAAAATCGTCAATTAAACATTGTCGCGTAATAACCCCGCCACTAAAAAATTTAGAACTAACCGCCATCGAACTAACAATTAACAACACCCGTCACATAGTAGCATCCGCTTACAATCCTCCCCAAAAACGATTATTGGCATCCGATCTTAACAAAATATTTAACATTGGTAGTTCGGTAGTGGTAGCTGGTGACTTTAATGCCAAACATCCGTTATGGAGTTGCGTAAACACTGACCAACAAGGCACAACTCTTTTTAAATACATTCAACTAACAGATACAATCTTACTTCATCCGGATACATACACACACTATCCCACAAATAACTCACAACCATCCACACTAGATCTTGTCCTCGTCAAGAACTGCCCAAAAATATCGACACCAAATGCCCTTCAAACCCTGTCGTCTGATCATCTCCCGATAATCTTCTCAATCGACGGGAAACCCGAGGAAATCATCAAGCATAGTTGGGATTACGGGAGAGCTAACTGGCGAGAGTTCAAGTCGTACATAAATGACCAAACCATTCTAACTTCTACCACACTCACAAACAAAACCGAAATCGACAGCTTCATAATACACCTAACGAAATCAATAACTCGATCCAAACACCTTCACATACCTAAGACACAATACATTGAACACAAATTAGAGATAACTGACTTTGTTGCAAATTTAATTAAAAGTAAAAATAAACTCCGTAAAATTTGGCAAACATCAAAAAATCCAGCATTGAAAACATTAATTAATAAGCTCACATATCAAATTAAAATTAGAATCAAAGAAATCAAAAATGAAGCTTGGTCTAAAAAATTAGAAAAATTGAGCTCAGTTGATGGCTCTCTATGGAAATTAGCTAAAGCGATTCGCAGGACAAAAAACTCGATTCCTCCATTAGACGATGCAGGAATCTCAGTGACGCGTGATTGCGAAAAAGCAGAACTATTATCAAAATCCTTCCAAAAACATCACACACTCACACAACATTACAATCACATACCAACGCATAATAAAGTCAACCGGTCCATTAAAATCATCACAAAAACTCCCACTAACAGTACTAAAAATATAAAATTGGTGCATCCGTGTGAAATCCAAAATATAATACGTAATTTAAAAAATAAAAAGGCACCTGGGCGAGATTCAATAGATAACATCACAATCAAACAACTTCCATTTAAAGCTTTAGTCTCACTATCTAAAATATTCAACGCATGTTTACTCACCGGGTATTTCCCAGAATACTGGAAAACAGCCAACGTAATTCCCATACTTAAGCCCGATAAAAGCTCAAAAAACCCGGCCAATTATCGACCCATTAGCTTACTTTGCACGCTTTCAAAAATTCTGGAAAAAATAATCTACACACGTTTACTTAAAGTCGTAAATAAGAAATTAATAAATGAACAATTTGGATTTCGCACTGGACATTCCACGACCCAACAACTAACAAGACTAACTGAACACGTGACGAAGAACTTTAATATGAAGAGAAGTACCGGAATGGTATGTCTCGACATAGAAAAGGCCTTCGACACGGTTTGGCACGATGGACTCATTCATAAGCTCCTTATTAACAAAATACCAAACTACCTAATTCTCATCATCAAATCGTACTTAACTCGTAGAAAGCTAGTGGTTAGCGTAAATAATGAATTATCGTCTCCAAAAATAATCGCAGCTGGCGTTCCGCAGGGGAGCTTGCTTGGCCCACTCTTGTTCTCCATATATATAAATGACATACCTATTCCAAAAAACTGTCACATAGCCCTATATGCAGATGATACAGCTTGCTTCACAAGTAGCAAAAAACCAGACACTATTCTTAAAAATCTTGAATTTGCAATTAAAACAATGACTGAACACTTCACTAAGTGGAAAATTCAAATTAATCAAACCAAAACAGACGCCATATTCTTTAGTGTTAGAAAACATAAGCCAAGTTCAGATCTGAAAATCCCCTCTGGAGAAAGTCTGAAATGGCAGTCAGTAATAAAATATTTAGGAGTAACGTTTGATAAAAGAATGAGATGGGCACCTCACATTGAGGCAGCGAAATGCAAGGCGATGCGGGGTATATCCTCAATATATCCAATATTTAATCGCCATAGTTCTTTATCAACGCTAAATAAAATAAAATTATATCGCGCGCTCATATTACCATTATTAACCTATGCTTCACCTGTATGGAATAACGCCTCGAATACTAACCTTTCCAAGCTCCAAGTAATACAAAATAAATCCCTTAAAATAATTTATAATACACCCATATATACTAACCTGAAAAAACTGCATGCTTTATATAATATTCCGTTTGTTACAGACATTACTAACAAACTAACCAGTAGATTCTATGAAAGAATCACTAATAACCATACTAACACACTTGTGAAGAGTCTCGGTGATTACAATAAAATGTCTATACCCTTCAGGTATAAACACAGATTACCTAAACACAATCTGCTTTAGGTCATCGACTTTAGATAGTCTTTAATTAATATTATGTATTAGATGTATTATGAACATTTGTAAGGATTGTAAATAGGTTTTTGAGCTCTTTTTCCTATTATGCTTTAGATTAACATTAGAATAATATAATACTGTGATTACTAACCAAATTAAATTAAAATTGTAAAATAGAAAATGATCAGTAGATCAGTAGCTATTAAAATAGATATAAGATGTATTGTGAACATAATTTCGTAATAATAAAAAGCATTTAAAAATCAAAAAAATCAATCCTTGTCGCGCAGCCATTAATGTAACCTGCAATACGTAACGTATATATGTTACAGAGAATCTGTATTCTCCAGTAAAATTATACTTTTTCCAACTCAGTCGGCGAAAGCATATAACATAAATCAGGACAATGAAAGCATGCTGTCCACTTGGATGCTAAATCATAACAGTATCAGTAGGAAGAAAGGACTGAGGACCTCAATTTATAACAAATAGGGCATTCTATTCTGGAATCAAATAGCCGCCATATGAAGCTGTATTTGGACTAACTACAAAAATTGGTCTAACATGATCAAATTTGCTTTATTACCTAATTAAAAATGTATGTCTTGAAGTATTCGGAATATAAATTCCCTGAATCACCAGTGAAAGTTTTTTTATTTTAAAATACTTTTTATTGTTAATAAATTATGTTCACAAAACATATTATATTTATTTTGATAGCTACTGATCTACATACTTATCATTTTCTATTTTACAATTTTATTTTTTTGTTAGTAATTATATAGGTAGTATTATCTTATTTTAATGTTAAGCAGATTATGCTTAGGTTGTCTCTGTTTATACTTGAAGGGTACAAACATCTTGTAATCACCGAGACTCTTCCCAAGTATGTTAGAATGGTTATTAGTGATTATGTCATATAATCTACTGGTTAGTATTTGTTTATTTAGTTATTTATTTATTTAGTTATTTAGTTATTTATTTATTTAGTTATTTATTTATTAAGTTATTTATTTATTTATTTATTTAGTTATTTATTTATTTACTTATTTATTTATTTAGTTATTTATTTATTTATTTAATTAGTTATTGTTTCTGACCTGTAGTTTTTTCAGTTTAGTATACCTATTCATAGGTGTGTTCGAAATTATTTTTAGGGATTTGTTTTGTATTATTTGGAGCATGGAATGGTTAATATTGGAGGGGTTATTTGAAGCAGCATAGATTAATATTATGTAACGTGAGTGCGAGTATAGTTTTATTTTATTTAATTTTATACAAAACTATGGCGATTGAACCTTGCATTTCATTGCCTCGATTTGAGGGACCCATCCCATTTTTTCATCGAACATTACTCCTAAATATTTTATTACCGATTGCCATTTCAGACTTTCTCCAGGTGGAATTTTCAAATCTGAAATTGGCTTATGTTTTCTAACACTAAAGAAGATTGTTTTAGTTTGATTAATCAATTCGAACTTTCAACTTAGTGAAGTGTTCCGTCACTGTTTTGACTGCAAGTTCATGATTTTTACAAATAGTGTCTGATTTGGTACTACTTTTTTGAAGCAAGGGGTATTAGCTGCATATAGAGCTTTGTGAAAACTTTTTGTAATGGGTTTGTCTTTTTATATATATAGAAAGTAAGAGTCGGCCAATGCAAGCTCCCTGTGGAACACCAGCTGCAATTATTTTTGCAGTCGGTATGTCATTATTTGCGTTAACCACCAATTTTCTGGGAGTTGGGTATGATCTGATGATGAGAATTGGGGAGTTTTGTGTTTTTTTATTAATGAGATTTTGAATGGGTCGATTGTGACGAACCGTGTCGAATTTTCTATGTCCAGACATAAAAATGCTTGTTTCGTCGCACTTTAAACTGAAAGACATAAAATTGACAATTCGCATGCGCAGTCTGTCAACTGTCACAGTTGTGTAAAAGTCACAATACGCAGATTTTAAACCGGCGCTATGTTTTCAATGTGTGTACCTGGTTACTATCATTATATATAATATTTCTATTATAGCAAAGGGGCACGTGTGAGGAATGATATGGTAATTTAATTTCAATAAAACACAAAGGTAGCTCAAATTGTATACGCATGGACAATACGTGTCTGTATTCACAAGACGCAAACGTGGTTACGGCGTGGCCTAAGATAACAAATCTCGGTGGCCATCTCTCGCCGCACAGAAGCGTACCTAGCTTAATTTAATTTGGTCGCCATCCGTGCGTTTTTAATGCGCGCTCGACGACCTTTAGCCCTCACCCGGCCACTTAATTATAATGGCGAAGATATAAACATTAATTACTTTACTTGCGCTGGAGCGAATAAATAATTTCATTTAATTCGTTCGTAGGGGGGGGTGAAAATTTTCGCCGTGACAGCACAAAGGCACCGCTCCCGGTTGCGGTTTGGACGTTTCGCCGCACGATACACGCTCCAGCTTCAATTTGAACGGAGCCGGGGCCGCAATCACCGGACACAATGGAAGCTGTACGTCGAACCGACCGAAAAGCCTCAAAAGGACCCGGAGACTACACAAAGGGTCCGCCCATTACGCTGGACACACGTCAACGTCCCAAATGCACTTCAAACGGAATTTTTAATCCGATTTGGACCGCGGCTTTGCGACGCTCCACGACGCCACTCGATGTCTCTCCAACAGATAAAATTTCAAGATTTCAAACAAACTTGATTGTTTTTTGAACCGTAATAAATATTTCAATGTATGCTTATAACTACGTCTATGTACATATGTACATATATTCGTGAGGTGAATACTAGGGTTTCTGCCCGAGTCGACACGATACAGAAATTCCCGGTAGCTCACGGAATTTTTTGTCCCGTGTCCCTTAAGCTCCTTTCTTGAATCCGGGGAAAAATATTTGGTAAAATTGAGAACGCTCGACAGGAAAAGCGGGGCTAGATGTTGGTTGCAATTATGCCGGTGCCAGACATGAGTTCAAAGAAGTGATCACTTCTTTGAAGACTTTGCTCACACATATATTGTTGTATCTGCCAGATATACATATGTTCAAAGATTTGATCAACTAGGCTCGCGCAACTGGACTTCGCGCAGTGTGGCAGGCACACAAACATTTGGACTTTTATCCCTTTGATGTGCGCTAAAAAACCGAAACGGAACGGCAAAGCGCACTTAAGTGATCAAATATATGACAATAGTATCAAATACCCGTGCCACACATGTGAACACTTATTTGATCACATCTTTGAACACATGTCTGGCGCCGGCATAATGGCAACCAACATTTAGCCCCGCTTTTTCTGTCGAGCGTTCTCACTTTTACCAAATATTTCAATCAAAACGTTCATTAAATGGTTTAAAAAATCAAATGTATGTATGTATATTCTACGATGAAACTATTATTTTATCTTTAATTTATACCAGGAAGGCCTGACAAGTAACCCCCATGCGCCTTCCTGGCCAGAAAAATTGTACATTTTGAATTAAATGTACAAATATTATTAGTACTATACAATGTACATATGTACATAGATATCAATTAATATCCACAGAAACATCTATGGTCAAATTTATAAATATGCAGCATTTTAAACAATTCAGCGAAATTCAGTAAATACATATCAATTAACATCCACAGAGACACTTATGGTCAAATTTGTAAGTTGCAGCATTTTATACAATTCAGCGAAATTCAAGATTGCTGAAAACTCGATATTTTGACAGAAAATGGGTAAGTTTGCCAATTTGTCCGAACCGTTTCGCTGAAAATCAAATAAATTGGTAAACTCTGATAGGAAACGATCGATCTGGTGTCACAAATCCAAGGTCTGCCCAGCAGAAACCAGTGGGATTTGAACCTGCGACCACTCTGTTCAAAGCATTATACGCTAACTACTAGTTTATTCTGCTGGTTATTATGAAGTGAGTAACTTTTATTACCTTCTTATAATGATGCTTCCACAATGGTATAAACTTTATTTTTTCAATATTAATATATGAAACGATATCATATATTTTCTTTTGAATTTTGAATATTTCGTTGTGCTGTACATTTTTATTATATGTATGTAGTATGTATGTAGGACTTCCAAGCCGGTTTAAACCGAAACCAAAAAGCCGGCTTTTTGACCATTTTTCAAAAAACCGAAAACCGGCTTTTTGGCTCGATCAACCGGCTTTTTAAGGTTTTCTTTAATTCATGTTTTTTTCCTCAAAATTAACAATTATGAATTTCAAATTTAAAAATTAACAATTATGATCAAAATAAATGTGTATAAATGCTCTTAGATAATAGGCGTATATTTCTTTGAACAAAAAAAAGCTACATTACTTTCTTTCTTGGGCGGTTTTTTTAAGATTTAGTAATGCACCAGGTCATAAACCAATAAAATATTATTGAAAGTGTGTAGTTTCAATGACCTACCCAACTTTGGGTATAGAAAATATTATTACAAGTCCTTGTACTTGAAAACATCAAAAAAAGTAGTCGTTAACTCAAATGATTTATGGAAAAATGCATAGGAATTTCCGAAATATAATTGATTTTTCTTCGAAAGAATTGGAAGCCCTTTAAATATTGAGGCCACATACCTACATAGTTTTATTATGGATTTAAAATGTTCGTGATATTTCAAATGAATTTGTTTCCGAAATTTGCAACGGTTGCTTTTAGATTTGTTAAGCTAAAACAGATGCGTAAAAACAACTTTGAAATCTCTTTATCTACATATGTATATCTTTGAATCTCAGCAGTTCTTAATATCTAATTCCACAATTATAGTTTTTCTGCGAGGTTACACATTATTTTTTAAATAATATATTCTTGATAGTAGCTTATTTAAATCCTTTAATTATTTGTGCGTATTTAGGATCTGCCATTTTACGGCTGTGATATATGTACAAATAATACAAATTGTATTATTTGTAATATTTGTAATAATAATATATAGTAATGATCTTATGAAAGTTCATAATATTTATAACTTAATTTAATTTATAAAAAACTTTTTTTTTGCATAATATATTATATACATATTTACATTTTTTTTCGATATAAAAATTTTAAACTTTAAAAAAAATCTTATTTTTCTAAAAGCCGGTAAAAGCCGGCTTTTTATTTCGGGCGGTTTTTTGGAACCCCTAGTATGTATGTCTTGTTGCAGTGCTATGGAAAATGTATTTTCCAATGGCTTTTAAATATCAATATATTTAGTAAATACTAAGACAAATTTAATCAAAAATACATTTTAACAATCTGAAATTCTATATATGAATTTATCGGAATATATACGTATATATTATAATGTATGTATGACTAAAATACATACTAAGTTTCAAATATCTAAACTTTTACATCCAAATCCATTTACAACTTGCGGCTTTGATAAGTCGAAATAAGCGACGAAGCTTTTAACAAGCAACACGTTGTCAGCCATATACCGGAAAGTATGTAGAATCAATAAAACTGCGATAAAGAAACATTGAAGCTTTCTCTTTACGATATTCCGGCTTTGTGGTCGTAAAGTATACATTACGTCATTAAATTTAAACTTGCATTTACATATATGTATGTATGTGTGCAATGTATATACATACATATTACACAAAGGCGTAATCAATCAACGGGGAGTGTTGCTCAGACATCGTTAACGCCACTATGTATGTACTACACACCGTTAATATAACGCAAGGGGGCGAAAGTTCTCAATCCGTTAACAAATTTCAATATCCGCTTAAGGGTTGAATTAAATTACGCTAAACACGCGATACGTTTTTATTACGATATAATTTTTAATTACACCCAAACCGAGCCGCGGTTAAATTTTAATAAAAGCATCTGCGCATTAGCTCTACTTGATTGTTTATTTTATTATTTTGTTTTCAAATATACTTTTAAGCTGGGATAATCCTCAGTGGTGTATTTATTATTTTATTTTTTATCAAACATCAAATGTGTCTGGCTGTATGTGTGTTTGCAAGTCAGAGGGAGAGTAGCGCAAGCTGAACGTTCAAGTTTTCAGAACATTCCAGTGCCATTAAGCGGCTGTCATGCTAAAGTTTCAGCAAGGAATAGGAAATTACAAACCCACTCTAGCTTTCAACTCTCCATAGCAACAAATGAAAAAGTAATCATGTTTGCCAGTGACACTTCTCCGCTCTAGTTTATGCTCGTCGCTAAATATTCCCTTTGCTCTTTCTCTTCGTCGGCCAGAGAGCGACATCAAAAATTCGAAAATCCTCCTTGCACCGAAAATTCCCGATTTATAAATAATAAAGCTCGTTTTTCGAGACGCGCTTCTACCTATTTTCGTAGCCTGGTAATTTAAAATTATTCTAGAATGACAGCCAAAAGATGTACACGTACAAACGTGCATACATTACGTATGGACGTGTATGGTCGGTTATGTGTTCGTCAGTGTCGAAAATAATTAATTTAAACACGAGTCGAGCACCACCTGAAAACTTTATTCATTTATTTCACGCGATAACTGTGTGTGTAATTTCTGTAATTAACGAATTTTATCGTGCTTTCTACACTCCCATATGAATATTCTATTAAAGTGCGCACAAGGTTTCTCCAAAGTTGCAGAACTCTTTCATTCTAAATTCACCATCCTCAACTGCTATAACACCACCGCAGCATGCAGGACTGAAATGATCCTCCAGAGATATGCTCAAACTCAAAAATGTGCATTATAGTTATCCTTTGTTGAATGAACTTTATATATAACATAATTAAAATGTTCATATTCATTTGCATAGTAAAATAAATTAACTTATTCATATACATATGAATTTATGGTGGTTATTACTTTACCGTTGTATGTATGTAGTGTTACATATCAAGTACTATTATAGCGCGGCTTTGACTATTTATGAATAAATAAATAAAATCTTATATAGAAATAACAAGATCAAGATAATAATTGCTTGAAGTTAAACAATGACTTCATCAGTTTCACTATATAAACCGGTTACACCGTACACCGGTTACCGTAGCGTAGTATGAGTCAGTTCAAACATCAGATCCAGAGAGTCATAGCTAGACTTCGGCGTTCATTTTGTGCGCTTTTATATCATCACATACGTACTTAGGCGGCCCAAACCTCTTAATTAATTGAAAGTAATCTAATGGAGAAAAAATTTCACAGGTCTTGACTCTTCCTTTAGGCCGTTGACACCGTAAGGAAATAGATAGAACCATGCGAATTCCTCTGCCCTGCGTTCATGAGCCTCATTTACAATATTATTTGTTGTTTTGCGAACAATCTGATTAATATTGCATGAGACTTCTAATTCCTCCTCGACGTCAGGTTGAACAGAATCAATAGGAACCATTACCGAAGTTTGTACTGGAATTCCCTGAACTTGAGATGTAACTGTAAGGGAAAGGTTAATAGCGTCTTGCGACGAAAGAGATTTATCCACCACCAGAGGAACAATGTCAATATCAAATGGTGTCACATCGATGTAGTTCAAAGTAAAAGGAACGTTCCGAAATCCCGTAGCTCGCTTACAAATACGAACAAGGTCCTTAAGAGTATCGCACAGGCCTTACCATTATATGCGGGAGAACCTTTTGGACCACACGAATGAGAATCTATGAAGTAATATTTATCATCGTAATGCAAGACTCCTAGTGTCTTGGACACTGCTATTAGGGCACCAGCACAGTGATTTAAAAACATCCAGTTGAGAGCATCACCCTAAGTAAATCCAATAGACTTTCGATTGATGGAATCCTGTAAACTTTCATATAAACATGTATCAACATCATAATTTATTGAAGAAGACTTATTGTACAAGACAAAATTATTCTTGATGACATCGAAGTTGCGCATCCCCAAGAGTCCATCAGCACCTATAGGATGAGCTAATATATTATTTAAGGTTAAGAATCGTATATGCCTATACAAACCATCGACTTCAATCATATTCGTATTTAGTGTATTTGTACACCACTCCCGAGGATGAAGAAAGGCAGCTCTGACAATATTGGCGAGCACCATAGCACAACATTGAATACCTGCAAAATCGGAATTGAAAATATCACCATTACCTTGATGTCATGAGGCCCGTAATCTTGCCACGTGATTTAATGGCAAGTAAGAGTTCACAAAGGTAGGCTGAAACGGCTCAACAACAGGTTTTCTGGGCAAAAACAATATTTAAATATTCTGGAGACGCAGAAGTGAATCTGTTTGAACTAACCTGATGAGGATAACACTGTTTTGTACATACCTCGCAAGTCTTGTCACAAAATGTGTAGATAGCAATATCGAACCGTGTTATCAGTTTATCTCTTAACGAAGACCGTGTCGTCGCCGAGCTCAAAAATTCCTCAGGAGCCATTGGTGAAACCACGGTAGTAAATCTGTCAAAGTAATGATGAGACATTAATAGTATCCTTCGTTATTTACTCGCTAGATCCTCAGTCGCCAGTTTTTGTAAACGCTTAAGTTTCGCGTTAGCTGTCAAACCGTATATGTAGATCGTAAGAATCTAATGTACGACCAACATCTTCATACTTTCGCTTATATCACGATCAACGTTTACAACAATATGACTGACCTAAATATATAGGAGCGATAATGAGAACATATAGAGCAAATTTTATAAAATATAGAGGGAATTATAGGCGTTTAAACAATTAAAATCTGATATGACCAGATGGTGCGTTGAATAGACGTCAAGCAAGTCGTCGGGCCTGAACTTTTAAACACGTTGTATACCAGTGCTTCCCAAATTGGGGGTTGTGACCCCCTGGGGGGGCGTAGGATTTCTCGCGGGGGCCGCGAAAATATTCAGCAGAAGGTACAAATATTCATTTTTGAATAATTTTGTAAAAGTAGGCGAGCTCTTTTCCGAGAATGAAATTGAATGGCTAAAATGTGTTGGAATATGTACTGACGGTGCAGCAGCTATGACTGGGAAAATATCGGGATTTAAAGCTGAAATAAAAAAGGTGAGCATACCTTTGCGAAGATGCGAAACATATTCACTGCATAATACATAGATAACATCTAATTTTTCGACATTATGTTGTGAACTCAGTAAAGTTTTAAATTAAGTTGAGTCAATAGTAAATTTTGTGAAAAATAATGCTTTAAATACAAGCATTTTGTGCAAAGAGATGGATTCAGTGCACGGAGTTTTACTGTATCATACTGAAGTATGTACGATGGCTATGTCGCGGAAAGGTTTTAAAACGAGTTGTTGAACTTAGTGAAGAATTTCGCCTCTTTCTTCACGACAAAAAACGAGATCTCACTTCTTTTAAGTTTAGATGAGAAGTGGGTGTGTTTTGCATCTTATTTGGCGGATTTTTTTGATAAAGTCAATGAACTAAATCTTTCGCTTCAGGGAAAAGAAAGCAACATTTTGATAATGAACATAAAACTTCAAGCTTTCCAACAAAAGCTTTATTTGTGATCAAAAGGTATTAGTCAAGGATGCACGGAGATGTTTTCGTGTTTGAATGATTTTCTCACGAATAATGAAACATCACTGCCGACTTCAGTGAAAAATGTTATACTTGATCACATGGCCGAATCGATACTATTTTTCAAAAAATATTTCCCAACCTTGAATGAGGATGAAAGTAACAATTGGATAAGAACACTATTTTCCAAGTTCTTAAAATATGATCATATTACGTGGACAGCCCAAGAAGAGTTGATCGATATTAGATCAGATAATTTGCTTGAAGTAGAATTTAATGAAAAAAGTATTTCAGAATTTTGGTTAAGGCGACAGCAAGAATATCTTGCTATTGGAAAAGAAGCCCTGGTAACTCTTATTCTTTTCGTGACTACGTACCTATGCGAAACAGCATTTTCGTTATTACTTACATATATTAAATAAAAATAAGCAAATGTCATGGCATTCCACGGAGACTTTGAAAGATGCTTTGCGAGTTAGCATTTCTGATATTGAACCCGATATCGATTTGTTATGTAAAAACATGCGACCTCATGTATCGCATTAAATTGTTCCATGTGTACATATATGTAGTTTTTATATAAAAAAAAGTTTTTAAGCAAGTTCCTATAATTTTGTGCTGAATATAAATATGTGTATTATAATTGTAATAATTACTGCCAAATAAACCTTTTAACTAGAAAAAAAATGAAAAAGGAATCAGGATCTAGAACTGAAAAAGAAATCGGGATCCGGTATTGAAATAGTAATCGGTATCCGGAACTGAAACATCCCGGCTGCCACCCCCCAAGTACCCTAGCGGCCGCCGCCGCCGTGGGGCTATCGCCCCGAGGCTACTCGAAATCGCATTCGAAAATTCGCTACTCGAAATCGCATTCGAATTACGAAATGAAAATCGAAATCGCATTCGAAATCAATTCATTCGATTGATTTCGAATGAAGAATCGGTTTTGGCGTGGTGTTAGTGACCTTTAAGCTTAGTTTAGACCTATATGAGGCTATTTTGAGATCACTGGTTTGACACCGCCGCAAGTCTCGACAAAATAAATTTATACAAAGTTTAGACTTTTTTTATCGGTTTGGTTAGCGTTAGGACACACACGCAAACACAGATTACCGTATTTATATATATATATATATATATATATATATATATATATATATATATATATATATATATATATATATATATATATATATATATATATATGTATATAAATATATATATATAACAGTATTTTTTGAACACCGTACCTACCGGGACGATAAAATGTATATGTGAGACTAAAGTATGACGTTAATTTTACATTTTAATTGGCAAGCTGGTGCGCCGCTAAGCCGGAAACTTTGGCAATTATTTCAAAATCAGCATTGTGACCCGCCATTTTGTTACAGATGTGCGTAAAACTAAACACGTAACCCTCCCGACGGTCATTATTTGTACAGCGGACCGCGTTACGAGCGCCAATTAATCCCGTTAGAAGTTGCCCAAAAATTGTGCTAGCGAGGGTCGTTCACACAAACACAGTGCGTGCCACCCACCATACTTTTCCAACACTAATTAAAATAATTACCCTCATAATAAAATTCGCCAAAGCCCACGCTTCAATATCCCACGATAATTCGGATAATTTTCATACCAAATTCAAATATTATTTATTCAGGTATATGTACATGTCCATATCATATATGTATGTATGTATGTATGTATGTATGCAATGATTTACAACAGTGAGACTAATTCGAAACGATATTCAATATACAATATATACAAACTAATTCAGCCAATTTTTCATTCGATACATTTCACTAAGATCGTCTACCAATAAGCTTTATAATACCTTCATATGTACGTACGAATAATAAACCTTGTTAAACTGACGAATTTCATTTGATTTTAATAGGGTGATTAAAAAGTTACAATTTTATCACCATTCTACCATTGAAAAGATATTACATATATATGAGCCGTTATATTTCAAAGTGGAGGAAGTCCAATTTTCTATTTGACTTAATTCACAAATTGTTAGCACTAATTTTATTTCGATATTTCCAGAATCTCGGAAAAGCAGAATAAACGTATTACAAGCCACCAGTACTTAAAAATATTATAAAACGCAAAATATTATATTTAATATTTCTCAAAATGAAGAAAAGTGGGCATTTGCCCTTCCCCCCCCCCCCCAGATCTGACCAGACCAGGAACATACGTGTCATTTGATGAAATACTATGAATCTTAATCAAACCCATTATTCGTTACTAAAACTTAAATCTGCAGAAACTGCAATAAAAATATTGATCAGAAGCTTTATCCAAAAAAAAAAAATGATAATATAAAATTCAAACAGAAACTAGCTAACTTTTGCCCCCCCCCCCTTACTGGAAAATTTGAAATTACGTCCCTGCATTTGAACCTCGTGACTTACATTTTTCACTATAAATCGGTACTGTGATACAGATGCTGACTGTGGGTGCAATATAGCCCCCTCCTTCTTTGTTTTATCTACACATATGTCAATGAACATTTTTATAATTATTCATTTGGTTATATTTAGGATATTATCCATTTATTTTTTTCTTATATATTTTTATATGACCATCACAATTGGGTGACGTATAATTTTTAATAAAAAGATGACTGTTAGCGGTATATTAAATCAAAATCACTTGATTTGATTTTATATTCGCTCGTTTGTGTCCCACCCCGTACTTTGAGTCAATTTGAAACCTCTAACGCCGCTATTATGTGATGATAAATTTAATCTGAATACGTTTAACGTTATCTGCGGGTGTGCAAGTGCGTCCTACCGCAAAGCCAACAGTTTGAAACAGCGTCAAAACATTGCCACAAGCTAAGTTCGGCGGTGGTAAGTTGTGGGCCTCGAGGGCCTGCCGAGAAAGCTTTCTTGGCGGTCTCCCCCAACGGCCCTTTAACGCGTTCATAATGATAATTAGACGGACAACCCTTAAATAGCGAAAGCGTCATTTCTCATACCACCCCCGACCCAAATTGCTCAAACTGAGCACTAAATCTCCCCAAAGAACCTTTTCGCTTCAACACTGCACGCACCCACTCAGAACCCAAATCTGGCCGCTGCACAATTTCGTTGACGTGTCTATTCGCGCATATCCTTACATAAACTTCACACTTTGTACTTCAACTTATGTCCATTAAGTCCATTAAGATTAACCACCAAAATAATAGATCTTTCGCCTTCACTTTACAAGAAAGTCTTATCTTCCGAATATGACATTTAAAGTTTAATGAAGGTACAAATTAGTCATTTTACCTCAATTTCAAGGCATTCTTATCATTTCAAATACTTATTTTTATTTTATTTCTCAATTTGAACGTCAGATACGCATCACAAGAGAACCTAAATTAGAATACTAAATTCGCTTAGTATCGAACCGTCAACCCTCTTTATTGAGAGGTCTCAATTAAGCCAACTCTGACACGTTCTACGAATAAATGATATATATAATATGATTGGGGTATGTTCTGCAAATGAGAGTAATCTAGAAAGACTTGATCAGCTGACTAACCTTCATACATACATATGTATGTATAATATCATAGTTTAAACATACGGTAGGCGTAAATTCTACATATGTACATATGTTCTCTAGACAGTACAAGTCCACCTCTTCTAAGGCTTCTCATTTCATTGTTTGAAAGAAAATATCATTTAGGGGTTTATCTTCAATATCATTTCTACAAAATGTTTGTAGAAATGAAAATATTGAAGTTCTTGCTCATAATTTTTCGTTATACTTATAACGTACATATATGATTCATTATATGTAAATATTTCTTCTTCTTCCCTGCTTGCTCAACGCTGAGAATAGTGGTCATTGATATCGATTGGAATTTGATGGACAATCTGCTTCCACTCCCTCCTCTTCTGCGCCAAGTTGAAGACAGACAAATCCGTCAGTTCTTTGATTTAGTCTGACCATCTCTTAGGAGACCGTCCTTTCGCTAGCCTTTCCTCTAGCGTTCTGGCGACTACAGACTCTCCATATTCCACCTAAAAATATGTCCAATGTAGGAAAGAACCCTTTTTTTACGTGTAGTGGAGGGTCTCTCTGAAACTGCTAGCTCTTTTGAAATTTTCGTGCGTCTTGCGATCCATGGGATGCGCATCATTTGTCTCCAACACCATATTTTAAATGCATCTATCATGTCGTTTTCCCTTTTTTTCGGGGTCCATGTCTCATACAGCCGTCCAAATCTGGTTAGTAATGTAAGATTTTATTTTGCAATAGTTTCCAATCGTTTACTTGCTTAGAGTTGTTTTGACATTGGAGCACTTTATAATGTGATATTTACTTTCCGTATTTTATTTAATATTAAAGTGCCTTATCCTAGCGTCGCGTCGCCACGAAGCATCCATTACAGATTATCGTACGCTATTTTTAATCCGAGTACTTAGTCGATGGGGCAATTTGCTGAGTGCCGTCGGCGACGCGATACACGGTCGAGGTAGGAAAAAAAATGACGTTGTTGTTATAATTTACGTACATCCGGTCGGATAAATGATGACGCGGATTTTCCGCGAGGTAACACTTTCGCGGCGGCCGCCCTGGGGCCTCGCCTGGATCCGGAACCACACGCCATCAGTCTCTGGCTCACCGCGACTACGCCCCCATCCCCGAGGAATATTCACTTATCGGATGCGGCCGTGACGATCTCTGGGGGCGCAGCCTCGCCAACGGAGCCTTCTGAGCCGACGCCACCGCTCGCATCAATTATGTCACGCAAAGCCCACGATTAAACAGGCATCTGCGTCTGATCAATTTAATCGTTGTGAGTAAGACATGGTTAAAAAATTGTGATGCAAAACAGACATGTTTTGCATCACAATTGACGTGTGGATACATACATAAAGCTTTTACGTTGATTACAAACTCAAATTGCGAAAATCAAACGTATAAAAACTTCATCTATGTATTATATTTGAGGAATATAAGAAATATCACAAACGAAATTTTATAACAGTGTGAATCACAAAACTATGAAAACGTTCTTGATACACGTTTAAACACTAATGGAGGGAAACACACACATGTTTGGTTTTCTTTAACATTTGAAATGCTGTGGTAAAAAATCCGCTAGCCACCGTGCTGGACGTCCAGTTAAAAATTTGTCATCCAAGTTAAAATAATGCAAAATATTCGATTTTAATTATTGTAATTAGCAAAAAAAAAAACATTTAATCGTGTATCAAACGTCGAACAACATAAAATAAGTACAAGAAGTGAAAAACCACGTTTTTAAATTTTACTACAGTTTTTTAACTTAATACTAAAAATACTTAAATACTAAATTCCTGGAACAAAAATAAAATTTTCTTTACTGGTTGTTGGATTAAGTTTATTTTTTGTTTACTTAATATTAATACTGAGGACTTGAAACTACTTTGTTATGTCCGTATGGTAAAATTGTAAAATAAATATATACATATGTATATTTCTTATTTATAGAAATATTGATACCAGATCATATATGTATGTATATGTATAATACTTTACCAAATAACAAAGTATAATAACATATTTTTACGTACATCTGTATTTGTCTTTCATTTTCACCTTCATAATGTATATATTTTATTTATTTATTCAACCGATCATGTATGTACACTCTTATAGTTTTGCAGATCGTACAGAGTGTACTTATACAGATTAAAAAACACTAAATTTTATACAATACACAATTATTATTACATTATATACGATATCTATAGTCAAATATTGCAAAGTACCATTGCAAGCATTTATACAATACGAATTTATGGGAACATCATCCACAGAGACATACATATATGGAGATAGTTTTGCAGCATTTAATTAAACTGATTAACTTGAGTTTTGCAAGAGAGATAGGAAAGGAGATGCCAATTTTGTAATAACCGTTTCAATGAAAATCAGAAAAATTGGCAAACTCTGATAGAAAATGATCGATCTGGAGTCAAAAACCAAGGTCTGGCTAGCAGTGGGACTCGAACGTGACCACTCTGCTCGAGAGCATAATATGCTAACCACTAGTTCACTATAGTTCATATATATGTATACATACATATGTATGTATGTATCATTCGAGTATTAATAAACTTTAAAATACATATACTTAGCCAGCAGTTTGGCTTAATGGTAGCGTATATATTTAGCACCACTGAGGAGGAAGGTTCGTGTCCTCGTCAAACTGCTGGTTAGGTTTGGGGGTTTTGTGACTCCAAATCGATCGTTTCTCTATCAGAGTTTGCCAATTTTATCTGATCATTGTTGAAACGGTTCCTGAAAATTGGTATTAGATCATTTCCTGTTGTCACAAAATCTGTGTGTATAATTTGTAAAAATTATGCACAGTAATCTGAAATCTATAGATATCTCTATAGACATCTCTATAATTTCGTGTTTATTATATGTTTAAAATTGTAATAATAGTCTCTATGATTATTATTTCTGTACTGATTAATTGTTATATGTATTATTGTATTTCTGACCGTTATCATACACTTCTCGCATTGGAGCGATCTGTAATGACGAGTGTATATTGATTGTAACAATAAAATAAAATAAAATATACATATGTACATAGTTCAGGTGAATATTAATAAACTTTCCATATGTAAATTCCTTTATTCATTTCAAACGTATGTATTTTAAAAATGAAAATAAAAATATATAAAGGCTTAACATGACAGCGACCGCGGCTGAAACTGATACGAAATGAAAAATTCCGTAGACAGTAGACCGCAATAGTGACCGCAGCATTCCACCTTCATGTCACGTTACAATTCCGTATACATATATAAATTGAATAGCGAATGCAAAATCTGAATTTTTCAAACAAAACGAAACAAAATCCAAGCGATTTTTCAAAGACGCTGTATTTTATACGTACAATATAAGTACCTACATATGTACGAATAAGATATATAGTTGAGCGAAATTCCACCAGTCAACTATGCTACTTTTCACCGTCGCAGAAATCTTGTTAAACTTTTGACAAGCGAGTGTTGCTTGAGTGGCTTTTCGGTCTTCTCGCGTAATATCACGTCTCTCTTTGTTCACCTGAGCTCTTTGTCGAATTATTTACAAGTCGTCTTGAAAATAACGCCCTTGCATTTAACGCCGTTTCGAACAACGGCGGCCGTTTTAACGCTAGTCGAAATATAATATTTAAAGTTGTAATGAAATAATAGAGCGCTGCGCGTAGGCACCAAAAGCGCGGCAAACTTTAAACTTTCAAAGAAAGGTTAATTTTCTATAAGACTGCGGAGTTTCAGCAGCGC